>NW_020955399.1:449696-519815 GCF_003031625.1 Empidonax traillii | reverse complement strand
TTTATTCCAAGCAAATTAAAATAAAAGGGGGGTACTAACAAAAAAACTATTTCTGTATATTTACTAACTTCTAGGCGTACCGTGGAGTCTGTAAGGTGAAGGGTCCTGTCTGGACCTAACACCAGGGAATCTTTTGCGGCCGGGAACAGGGAACAAATTATAAATAAAAATACATTTCTCTGTACCATGTGGATACAGAGAAAGGCCCTCAGTGTGGGGATGATGCAAGACCCCCCCTGTACAAGCCCAGGGGAAATAAGTTACAACCAACCAAAAGGTAACACCCACCTCCAAAGCAGGGGAATTACCTTTTAAGGCAACAAACGGACAATGAATGAATATTCAACAACTGATATCGAGAGGGTACAAAAAGCCCAGTTTTCAAACAAGTTGTGTGTGTCTCTGGCGGGGCGCTGGCCCCCCAGACCACCCAGCGCTGTTTGCTTTATTATTGCTTGCTTAATAAATTTATCAATTTTTAATTGGAACTAAGTTGTCTAAATTCTTAAACTAACTTATAACATTAACCACCTTCATGTCCCTCTACTTGATTTTTTCCAGAAGCTCCATAGTTCTGTTGTACTGGGGAGCACAGACCTGAACACAGTACTCCAGCTGTGGCCTCACCAGTGCAGAGCAAAGCATCACCTCCATCAACCTGTTGGCAGTGCTCCTTCTAAAGTAGCTCAGGATAATGTTGGCCTTCTTTGCCACCAGGGCATACTGCTGGCTGTTGTTCCACTTGGTGTTCACCAGACCTGCAGGTCTTTTTCTGTAAAGCAGTTCCCCTCTACTAACTGAGCTGGAAATCACAGAATTCTTAGCTAGGCTAAGAACCCTACCCTGACCTTAGTACCTGCAGTTGACTATTTTTCTGTGTTACTTACTGATGAAATTAAAAGCATTTCAATATAATTTGAAAGATAGTTATATTTAAGTCTGTCTCATTGAACCGTGTCCCTAAGCACCACATCTACACATCTACAAAGTAGTTTCAGAGACGGTGACTCAACCACTCCCCTGGGCAGCTGATTCCAATGCTTGACAACCGTTTCAGTGAAGAAATCTTTCTTAATATCCAATCTAAAACTCCCCTGGCACAAGCTGTGGCCATTTCCTCTCATCCCATCACTTTTTACCCAGGAGAAGAGATCAACACCCACCTTGCTATTATTTCCTTTCAGGCAGTTGTAGAGAGCAATAAAATCCCCCCGAGCCTCCTTTTCTCCAGGCTGAACAACCCCTGCTCCCTGAACAACATCTTACAAGACTTCTGCTCTAGACCATTCACCGATCCTGTTATTCTATGATACACTTAGTAATAGCAATAAATAAAATATATGCTGCCCATAGGTGACTTGAATCTTTCCTCAATGGACACGTGAAGAGTATTAATGAGAAAGTGCTTTTTCACTAACAGACATTTTTGTTATGAAATCTCACAAGGATCACTTGTCTGCTGGTCCTAGGCATCTACATGCTTCCAGCTGATGAAATAGGTAACACAATCTTGAACATCATCAACAAACGTTCCCCTGCTTTGATTCCTCCCTTAAATCATATATATACAGACTGCCATTACTGGGATGGCTCTTTGCCTGAAAAAGAGCCTTTGTAGGCTAAATATTGCAAATACTTCATTGCAAATCTGAGCAAAAGAGAGGTGATAATGAAGCTTGTAGGAATCCATTTGGGAGAAGCTGCAATGTAATCTGCTTTGGTTAAAGGTTTACACCCACACTTAAACATTTTTTTTACTTATGAGAGTCCCAGCAAGCACCCAGAACACAGAGCGTTGGTGAGTAACACTTCCTAGGAATTCTTGTGGGCTAGGAGACTTACCTCTGAGATTGCCCTGAAGTAATAACCTGGCTTCTGTTATTCATGTCTTTGGTACATCTTCTGAGGGATAATGAGATTAAAAATGAGTAAGAAACTTAAGGTAGTAAGGAAAATTTATCTGTTGCAACATAATGCACTATTTCTTTTTAACAGCACCCTTACCATACCACAAACTCTTCAGATCCATTGTTCATTACACAGGCTTCTCTCCAAGGGGAAAAACCAAGGTCAAATTCTTATCTCAAAGTGCTTGCTACCTAGAGTCCAGGAAATCTGAGAGATCAAATAACAATGACAACAATAAGACTAAGAAGTTTACTCCTCTGATGCAATGAAGCCATCTTCAAAAAAGTAAAGCATATTCTTCTTGTGCTGTGTTAATTAAAGGGACGTTGTAATAAACCAGGCAAATCTAGGGGGAGGAGTAGAAGCTCGTAACTCACTGCTGGAACTGCCATATCTCACCTGGACTGAGTTTTCAGCTTTCACTCATACCTCTATCAGCCTTACTGGGAACTTTCAATTGTGTGAAAGGACAATTAGGTGAATTGACATTCAGATTTCTTTCACACCTTGCAACATAATTATCAAAGGGAAAATTGTGAGTCTGCACTTAAGAGTAATTATCAATACAGATCCAATTATGTTTTGCAAGGCAGAACTTGTCTTACAAAAATCCTAAACTTGCCATCTAGTTTCAGTTTGGTGTCAATAGCAAGAATCAAAACTATACCATGTATGACTACTCAGTGTTATCTTTAATGGCTAGTTGGTGTCAAATAAGCAGTCCATTTTCTTTGTTTTATTATGCTGTCATGTACAATCGCTTATGTTGTTTATCTTATTGTCACTGAATGTGCTCATATTTATTCACCATACCTAGAGAGTTTATTTTAAGCCCTGACATTGTTGCATTGTGTGCTATACACACATTAAAAGCCCTTGTCTCACAGGCACTGCTATCAAACTACATACAACAAGCACAATGTCTTTAGGGAAGGAAAGGTTTGTGGTGGGATTTGTCCAACAGGAGATTGATATGAGAGCTTGGAATGCAGTTCAGGTTTGCAATGTTCCTGTTTTGTTCTCTGTCTTCTGGATCCATTTGCTCTCAACACAGATGAAAAACTGGGAAGAGATTTGGCTTTTTTTTCACCATGACCTCAGTGGATGTTGTTTTGTATCAAACACATGAATTTTACAGAATTCCATCTGCCCAACAGAGATAGAGTACCCATTACTCTTTTCTTTTCAACTTAAGAGTGGAAATGGACTTCAGTAGGATCAGGATCTTTTTAAAGTCTCAAATCTAAATTAACCAGAAGAATACTGGTTGCTTAGAATATTATTTTTTTGTGTCACCCTGTAAATTGGTTTTATCCCTTACACGTTTAGTTGTGACATGTTCATTATCCCCTTGATAAAATGTGTTTTGACTGAGCACTACTTTTGAAGATAATCTTCTAGATTAATATAAGCCACACCACACAAATGGTGTGTCTTATATTAGCCCCTTCTGGTTTGAACATCTGAATATTTTTTTTTGTCAAATACAATATTCTAAAAGCTAGACAGACTGATTCTTCATCCTTTCAATTCTGAAATAAAAGAAACCAGATTTAAGTCACTTATTCTGCTAATGGAAGAGTAGTATAAACAGATCTAATAAGTTGCTTGTTTTTTTGTAAGATATTAACCTATAATGGACAGATTTTTACTGTCTGGTGCTGATAAACTATTTTTATATTCATTACTCACATGACATCCATCACTGATAAGAAATCCGTGATCTCTTTTTTTTATGATGTTGTTCCTTTTCCCATGTACCCACTTAAGCTATATCTTCACATTCCTTTGATTAAAAACTCTCTAAGATCATTATATCGGGTCTCCTATCAAAAAGGCAAAGTTCTGTGCAAATATTGCATTTTATTTCAGTAGATTAACTTCAACTGCTTATTCTGTAAAAATACAGATCCATGTAAAATCAAAGTTTCTGTGTTAATTTTCTGGAAAACCCTTATTGAGAGAAATGTATTTGTGTTCACTCAAAGTTTAGACTAGATATTTTTAACCTGCTATCAGGAGCACCATAATATTTTTTGCTTTTGAATGTCTGGATTAGCAGCACAGAACTTACCATAATTATTTCAGCTGTTTCGTTGCTAAGACTGAAAAGCCTGCTTTCCTCAGTTAAATTCTAATCTGCCTTATGTATTTTCATTTTCTTTGCGGGGGAAGAAAGAGAAGTATGAAAATAAATAGCTTTCCCTGATATTGTATAGCAGTCTATTTTTCCCCATTGGTCTCTAAAACAGTACAGGAACTACTCAGACATTGTCTTCAATATGACTAATGTGCATAAACCTAAGCCTTGAGTGTTTACAGTATCTAGGCCACAAATCTCAGAGCTGCTATTGATGCACAAGAAATGGAGGCATGAAGGCAGTCACTAATTTTTTTTTTTTTTTTCCTTCATTTCTTTTAGTGCCTTGACTAATTTGGCTTCTCATTTAAAAAGTAGACATCATAAATCTGGAAAATATTTGCATATGGTACCTGCTTCTAGCATGTGATTCAAACCTATTGACTTCCATTAGGATTAAAAAGCAGACTCTGAAGTCTGGCACAATCTCTGGTCTAATCTTGTTTACTTGCAGAAAGTCATGTTTCTCTAAACACAGCGTGCAACTGCTTTATTTCAAAATTGACACGTCCCTTGTAGCCTGCCTTCTACAGCTTGTGTCAGTGCTCTCAATTAGTCATGGTTGCAATTGCTGCTGCTGGCTTTCTCCATCAAACTACACAGGCTGCAAGCTGTGACACAGATTGAACCCTTGCAAAGGCAATCTCTACACCCACCACTGATATAGGAGGTTCTTTCCCGCACTAGTTATGCAGCCCAGTAGATAGTTGTAGACCCTATTTCTTTTTCTTGCTGGAGAATGGGACTGGACTGCTCCAGCTGAGCCATAAAGTGCTTATGGTATCCACTTGGCTTCAGTGAGGTAATTCGCTTTGGATCCTAAACCACACCTGTCCTCCTCCCCTATCCTTTTGCAGAATAGCTTACAGACATGAGCCTGTTTCAGCAATTCTACATGATGCATTTAATTGACAATCCACCATTATTTTGGAGAAATAGTAATATCAGCGCTGTTAGTAAAGAAAGATATGCACTAGCTTCTTTTAAGAGTAGGAGGGAATATTTTGTGCATGTCCCTCTAGCCTCACACTTCTCTTGATGAGGGGAAGGTATGAATCCTGGTATTTGTCCCAGCAGCTTACATATGAAAAAGCTGCAAGATGAACTGCATGAACAGTCTTGAAAGAAGGGACTGGAGCTTTGGTTTCCTTCCTTTGATCAATTATCCTAATCCAAAGACCTCATTAGCATAGACATATGTGCTGTGGTTTCCAAGTTGTTCTTCAATTACTTTTAAAAATTAGAGCAGTTTCACTAGTGGGTCTTGTTGGTCTCCATTAGAGAAATCTACATATCTTGGTAGTTGGTGTGCTTTGGAGATGATTAGCCAGGCAGCCAGAAAAAAAATTTATCTTCTGCTACTAAGCTACTATAAAACCTGAGTGTTATCGCTGACTTATTTCGTTGCTGTGTTCAGGAGACCCATTACTGCACAGATGATCTGAGAGTACTTAAGTCTGGATGTGAGATAATGACTTCACAGTCTTGTGCTCAGAGGCACTGTCAGGTATACCTTAGATTTAGGTTCCCACATAATACAGAAATAACTTTTTCATGGTCTGAAGTTGCAGGCTGTGAGAATGCCAATGCAAGTTCACCCAGATCTAGTATTTTTGTATGATATATACACGGTTTAAGTACATTCTAGTTAGATGCTGTAGTATTCAGGATGAAAGTACTTCAGTCAGATGACAGCATTTTGTTTTAAACCGAATTCCAGCTGCAAGACAACCTAAAGAGCACATGGTTCCTCCAGCATGAGCTGAAAAAGTAATTGAAGAGTAAATATTCTTGGAAAGGATAGTGGCTCTACAGCAGTGGTAATTCTGTGTCTGCACAGGAAAAGTATATGGTAGGTTATGTCCAAGGCTAAGGGTTGGGGGTTAGAACAGTGGGCACTGAAGAATTTACACTTACGGCCGAATAGAGATGCTGAAGCCAGGAAGACAATTGCTTCTTGATAAGTTCTGAGGATAAGGTTAAGGCTGGTCATTAAATCCTGTAAGATAGGTAGGAAAACAGTGAGAAATGGTACTGTAATCTCATTGGAAAAAACTTTCTGTTCTGAAGTAGCACTGTGTCTAACACAGAACAAAATGAAATAAGATATGTTAGGAATATAGACTGGAGAACCTGTCAGATCCTCCAGGGCAAAAGTATGGTACTGAAAATTTAGT
This sequence comes from Empidonax traillii, assembly GCF_003031625.1. Taxonomy (NCBI): domain Eukaryota; kingdom Metazoa; phylum Chordata; class Aves; order Passeriformes; family Tyrannidae; genus Empidonax; species Empidonax traillii. Next base: position 513,590 of record NW_020955399.1, on the reverse strand, counting down.
GGCTAATTATTGATCAGACAGGTGTAGAAGTCCATGTTCCTTGTACAGCCTAGGATGTGCTTAACATGACAGGTAAGAATTGTTTCAAATTTCTTCAAGGCACACCGAGCTAGATTGTCAGCTGTGGTCAGCAATGTACCAGTTCCCTGTGACAGCTGCCTATTCCTGAATTTTTATTAGGGAAAGGTTTTGCCTGGACTTTGTCCTAAGACTTGCATTTTACTCCAGGATCCAGTAAGACTTAGGTAGATAAGTTTGTGACCAGTGACAGAATGGGTAAATTCCCTACTGAACAGCATGGTAAGGTACAAACCAAATCCAAGAAACATGTTTACAGTTGGGTCTAAATTTGACTTGAATGGCAGTTCAGCAGTACTTCACAAGTAGCAGCAAGTTACTTGGTTGTACAGGTTGCTGTGTTCATTTGAGCCATTCTTAGGATGATGGTGTTAGGCATGGGAAAAAGGAAAAAAAACACCTTGTTTTTTCAGGGCATCCTATGAAATGAAGACTAGCTATGTATTACTGCTGCTAGCATATGCCAATGCTAGTACCATGCCTCATGTTAGCCTTCTGTTGCAGGGTCCAAATCCTAAAATTGCCTGCTGAGAACTTTTTAAATATTTGGGAACTAGCCTTAATTCTTTTGATAAGAGACACTATCCTGCTATTTAAGGCCTTTCAGGCACCAGAACTAGAGCAAGCTCCTTGATCTGCTGTGTTTTGAGTCCTTCTGCTAATCTTATTCTTTGCAGTTCTGTGCCCAGGTGTGGATTTGGCCAATATGCAGTGAACTGTAACAGCCTGCAGGTAATCAGAAGATGTTTGTTCATGTCACATTATTTTTCCTCCTGTTTCTGCAGGCAAATAAAAAACCAAACTCCCAGTCCTGCTTAGTTTTGAACCTTTGCACCACCTCAGGCTTAATTCAGCAGTTGGCATCCGTGGAATTGCTACTTATAAACTGTGTGCCAAAGCTATTACCAGCTAGTGTCCTAGGCTGTGGATGTGTCATAATCCAGCAATTCAATTTACCAATGTGGGTGATAGTACTGTAAAGGTGGGACAGATTGTGCTAGTTTCTGCTGAGATAAACCCAGACACAGGAATCAGAAAACACTGAATAACATCTTCCATCATCTATCTAATATGGGAATCCATAAAGAAATAGCAATCTTGGTATTTTTTGTGTCCAAATTCACTGCTTATATAATAGAATTGGAAGTAACTGGCTATAATTCTAAAAGTTTAACTATCTTGTTTTCTGTAACTGACTCTACTAAAAAGGGAAGCTGCTGCAAACTGGATTGTCCATGTTAAAATTTAAGAGAACAAGGAACATGGCAGCTGAAAAGGCTATAATGAAAAATGTGTAACAAAGTAGAGAGCTCTGGGCAAAACATATTATGAATTTATTACAAATAAAGATGGGATAAAATCTAAAATGTAAAAATACTAAGTACCTGATTCATGGAAACTCACGTAATTCTAAGAAAATCTACTTATATCCAACTGATTAAGTATTTAAATAAAACCAGTGAAAACCCCTGGTCATAATTACAGAAAAGTAATGTTTATTTATGTCAGAACAAATCTAATCAACCAAATACAGCTTGCAGGAAGCTGGAAATGCACATTTCTTTCGGAGCTTGTTGTTTGTTTTATTTAGTTTTTTTATTGGTCAACTCAAGAACAGTTCATTTCCCAAACACGTGCTTGTTGTTGAGACTTAGCTCATGTAATGTGTTTCACATATGCTCCAGCTTGACAAAGTTGGGGAATCTAGGACAGAGGTGTTTTATTTGCATTTAAATAAAATGAAAAACTGTAGATGTTTTGCCTTTATTTTTATACTCTACCAATAGTGGGTTTGTAGAGTTGTAAAAAAAATCCACATACTCCAAGTATAAGTCCAGCATTTGCTGTTGCATAATGAAGTCTCATTTTTTTACATGAAATACATACAACATATATTTTTTTCCCTGTAATTGCAAATAAAATAGCTTAGTTAGGTAATCAGCATCAGCCAGGACCGTAGATCCCTTTAATGTCAGGAAGACCAATTAGCCTGTACAAAGCATCTCAGTGGTGGGTTGTTATCTGCATTTGTGACATAAAACCTTAATCAGTACTTCAGAAGTAAGAGAATATTGTACCACCATTTTCACTGCCATTGCTACAAATTGTGTTTATTTCAACTGAGGTATCTAAGTTTCAGAACTGTGGTTACCTTAATTTGTTTGCAATTGCTAGAACTAGTCAGTAGGCCCATCAGATAAAATCCAATGGAAATAAATGCTAATTATTTCAGAATTTTGTAATTTTGTATATAAAGTGATGGGTTCTGAGCTGACCTCTGCTCTGAATGAAATCTAGCAATTATGATAGAAGGTTCCAAAACAATGTCTGATCAGTGCTCTTAGGAGTTGAAAGAGCAAATCAAACACTAGGAATATTTAGTAATGTGTCTCTGAGACTGTGTACATCCATGGTATGCTTGCATCTCTAATCCTGTAGGACATTCTCCTCTTTCCCCCGTCTCAGAAGGGATGCAATAGCAGAGATTTGAGGAATGACATCAGGAAAGAACATATGGAAGAGCTACATGTTGGAAATGACTAAATAATACAATGTAAAATCATGAGCAGCCTGTCAACATTTTGTATACAAAAACTAAGGATATGGAAAGAAACATACAAGAGTCATCTGTTCCCAATACAAAAGGTAACCCTTTGTGCTGAGCTGTTGAGACAGAATTTATTTTGGGGCTAACAGTCTATGTGGATTTACAGGAGGATTGGCCAAGTTCATGGATAAGAAATCTCTAAATGGTTACTACAGAGATAAATACAGTCCCTGTGCTGAAAGTGTCTGGAAGGTGTAAAAGCACTGTTGAGAAGTAGTATTTTGGCTTACCTTGTTCTTCTGCTGCTCTTATGACACCTACTCTTGGTACTCCATTGGAGATAGTCCTGGGTTTGGTCTGACTTTATATGGTTATGCTATTCATCCTCAGTACCAACTCAGGAAATACCTACCAGTAGTACTCATAACTAAGTATAGTTTTTTTAGCAAGTCCATGGAGCTGTGGAATTAATGATTTTATTAAAGGTATTTAGAAAACATCACAGAAGTGATTAACTGGACTAAAAAAGGACTGTATTAAAGGAATGTCAATTGCTTCCACTTTCTGAGGAAAAATAATGTAAACAGTGAGGCCAGTCCATAGAAATATGCCTTAACTGCTACCTGAAGTAATTTGAAGGTATCATAAGCTTGTGGCAGATGGTAAGTTAGGGAGAAGGAATGTTCTTACTTATTTTTGTTCAGTAGTAGGCTTCTCTGTAGCTCTATCAATTTAGTAACAGCGTGACTCATACCAAAACTAATGAACATAACCTGTCAACAACCTTCTGAGACGAGTGAGTACTATCATATGATATCTGCAGATCTCTGAGGTACAGCCTTACCCTGCATTGCCTCCAGCTACAGGCGTAGATTCACAACTAGAAGCCTGGATTAATTTTTGCGTTCCCAGAGCAAAACAGCATAGGTCATAATGTGGGGGTATTTGTGGACCCTGCATGTGAGGTTGATCTTCCATCAGCTGCATGTACCTGAAACTGCAAAACAATTTATTCCAGGTTTGAGGAGATCTGAGCTGCTCCTTTAGGCTCACGACCTAGCACAGGAAGTTGCAATGCACAGGGCTATAGTCAGAGAAATATTTTTATTATTGTTCTATTTTATTACTTACATTTTCATCACTTCCCTGTTACTGACTGTTATTTAGACTTACTCTGGGAAGTCTTACATCTTTCCCACAGGAAGATGACCATTTTTAACCCCCCTTACACAGATTCAATGGCACCCCCACGCCCCTTCATCCTTGCCACCTTCCTGTTCTTTTGGGCTCATCCTTGGCTTTCCAGCCACTCACTTGCTCATTTGTTTGCTTGTTCGGGATTGAAGGCCCAGCACATGAGGGTGAAGGAGTCTAGTGACTCCATAGAAGTGTTTCATGAGGTAAACAGGCAGCTGAAGGAGGCTTGAGCCCCCTTTCACTGCTGATTCACATTAGAGCCCTTTGGAGGAGAAGGGCAAGACACAGTTGCCTTTGTACTGCTCATGAAGTATTTATCTAGTTAGAGGCCTGGTATCTGATAAGCTGAAAATGTTAATGGTGTGTTAGTGCCTGCCTAGTCCAGAGGGGAAGTTTTATGACTGGATACACAAGCTGTTCCTAAAGGTGATAATGCAGTTCAGAGTTTTGTTTTGGCTTCCAATGAGCTGCATAGGGAAGGGAAAGCACACGTCAAAACCACTGACAAGTCTTGGTTAAAATATGTAAAAGACTAATATATTTGACACAAATTGCTTTGGCAAAGCAGAATCTCAGTATATTTTAAATAAATCACCACCAACTTTGTTTGTATTAATTTTTCTTTCTCTAAAGCAACATAAGAATGACCTCAGCACATGAAGAAAAACAGTAACCATAATGCCAATCTACAGCCTTTGGATGAATAGAAACACTATCAAGAGTATTGGAATATGTAAATATATTCTTATATAAGACCTCACCTGTTATTTAACGCTCAAATATAAAAAGGTATGTCTGCCAATAACGTTTTTGTGAGAGGAAAGTTCCTTAAAAAGCAAAAGCAAACCTGGAGCTAATTTAAATGGAATTATTATCTCATACATTAAAGTGTCCATACATGCAGTGCTCCCAGGATCTAAAGAGAACATAAAAATGGCAAAATGGCTTGTAAGCATGAACCATTGAATTTTAAAATATTTTGGTCTATATATCCAGATTGTCTGCAAAGTACAAAATCAAACAACTAAATAAAAGTTTAGAAGCAAAATGTTTTAGTAAGTTTAGACATGATTGATATGAAAATGCAGATTTCCACTAGATCATTTTAAACATTTGCTCTTGGCAGGGTGAGAAAAGAAAATAATGCGTGTTTATACCAGACATGAATTATCATATATATAATTATGGTTCACTGAGTGTACAAAAACCATTTTTTAATTCACTCATTGTGTTTTTTCGCTGGTACAAACAAAGTACAAATCAGTACTGATGTAAAAAAACAGAGGATAATTCACTGAAGGGCTCTTTTTTTATTTACCTGAAAAGAAAAAGGATGGGAAAGAACAACGTGAACAGAGAGAGGTAAAGTCACTACAAGTAACTTCAGTCCTACACAATATATTTAAATATGTTTGGTAAATTAAGTTGGCTAAAATTTGAAGGAGGCTTTTTCTTCAAGAACTTGCTAGTCAGATTTCTTTCTAAGGTAAATACCTGCTCGTGTTTGTTACAGAGAGAGGACCTCGATGCTAAAGAAAAATGATTAGAATTATTGTCCCCAACATCTCCTTTAAAAATGCTAATAATTAATCATTAAAGTGCTGGACTGCATTTATGTTACTGTTCTCTTAAAACTTTTTCTCCTAAGTGAGCTGGGTGTTTGGTAGAGTCAGGTCAAGAACTGAAGGGAATAGGTTTTTATTTACCCATTGAGCCTTCAGGCCTATCACCTTCATTAAGTGCAGGGCATTGTAGAAGAGTTTTTCTTTCCATTATGTAAGATGGATTTTTATGCTAATATGCACGGGGCTGTTTTTATTGTTTGGAAGAGGCCTGGATGATTGAAACATCTGTTGAAGAAGGGTGTGACTCTCTTCCTGTCTGCACATCTAGACTTTTTTTTAATTGGCAATAAAGATGTGTAAAGGTAAAAGTAGGTATTTAAATGGTTAATCTGATAAGGAGTCTGTGATGGACAGAAGCTGTGACTTTCAGCAGTCTAAGGATACTGAAGTGCTCTGGTGTTGCAGATGGGGCACAGTGCCAGTTTACTGGAAGGATACCATCTGAGTATCAGATACTTGGAGAGCACATGCTTCATCAAATGCAAATAAATTTACCTGTCATGATACATTATTTTGATGTGGGAAATAGTCTGTCAGCTTTTATCTGTTTTTCTATTCTCTTTCTTCTCTCATTTATCTTCTTTTGCTGCTTCACCTTTTTCTGCCTTTTATTTTCTGTCCTATTTTCTGTCTTTTTTATTTCTCTGTATGTCTGTTTTCCCACATCACCTTGTGCTCGGCATGTGAGGAAGGAGAATGACTTCTGTCCAGAATTAACACTTTTCCTTACTTTATCTTGGATAATCATAGCTATTGCTCGTATTTCACCCAGATTCCCTTACATTAACTGTGGCGTTTCATTAACTGTTGGAGCAACTGTTCTTCCTATAAAGTAGTAAAATAAATTCCATTTCCCAGTTCCCAAGAAGTCTTCATAATAGCTTCTACCACTTCTGATATGACAGCCACCTGCAAGGAAACTGAAACCTTATGTATTGCATGTGGACTTTAGAACTGAAATAATTTTAAATATATATGCTTTGTTAAGAGATTCTGTAGGAAGAATATGAGTGGGATGTTGTTTGTTTCTTGGGAGGTTATTCCAAGTGTTACTATATGGTCTAAGGAGTGACACAACCAAGAATGGGTGAAAAAAGCTAATTTATCCACATCTTTCATTCAAAAAAGTGTTTTCTAATAAGTTATTTTTTTCTTCAATCAATTACCAAGTTTTCTAGAATCTCTCTTGAACTTTCCTTCTGAAATCCTTGTCCTTCTGTTGAAAATTTAGGCCATGGGTTAAAACGTTCATGGTGGAGAAAGGCACCACTTTCTTATTTAAATTCATTTAATAAAGGACTAGACTACAACTAGATTCAGCATCATATTTTAGGGGGATAAAAAAAAGGAAAAAATACTACATTGCTTCTGCAAATACCGACATCAGTAAGTTAGTCTTTAGTTGAAGGAGTGTTTTATAATACCCATGTGTACATAAAGATCCATCAAAAATAAAGCGTTTCAAAGCATCTCTGTGATTCCCAGGAGACCTGTATTTCTATGAAAAGAAGGGTATTAAAGGGTAAGAAGTGACACTCTGTTCTGCTGCTGAGAAGACTCAGTAAATTAAAAATGGTAAGTGTATTATCAAAGATTTAATTTTGCAGTGATAGCTTGCTTCCTAAAACTGTTAACATACCCAAAGAGAAAAATCCATTGATGACCTCAACACAAAACATGGTAAGACTGTCTTCTTTTGTTTTGTTTGGTTTGGTTTTTTTTGTTTGTTTGTTTTTTTTTTAAGCTGATCTTTCCTGAATTCTCTTAAAATGCCTTTTATTTCTTCCTTTATTGAGGACATACAGTATTGAGGGGGATGTTATTATTTTCATTATATGCTCCATGAAAATAATACTGTATCATATTAATTTTGGGCAGTATCAGCAGTGTCTGCACTTGTGTGGTACCTCACAGCTTCTAAATAAATCAATCACATAGCCAGCCTTGCTCTGACTTGCTCTGCCTGAGGTGGGATGCTGGGCATAAGGCTTAGTTAGTGCTTTAACAGTTTTCTTTTTCTCTCGTGCTACTTACAGTCGTGCAAATATGGTTTAAAATCAAATCGAAAAAACACAGCTCTTTAGCTTCTTACACAATTTTTTTGGAAGAGCTTAATAAGATACTAATGAGGTGTTAATGAAGTGTAGTTTAAAGAGCACTCTATGACAACTACAGTATAATGCTCTGAGAGCTAAGAGATATGCACATTGCTTACCAATAAGTAGTTTCAACTGAGTCATTAAACCTCCAAATTTGTGCCAGTTTTTTTAATAGAGTATTTAAAAATAGCAGTTCAGTAAGACATCTCTTCAGCATAGAGAATCCCCAGGCTGCCTCATGCCTTTGAACATATTTCTGTCCACCCTTGCTTTTATGGCACAGTAAAAAAGGTATCTCTGCTGAGATCACTTTCAGGATCAGCAGCATAATTTAGGCTGCTGTGAGATTGCTCAAATTACACTGCTGAAAAAATCAGCATGAACCTATTTGAGAGAGAGTAGTTATGGATACTTCCCTTTTGCTATATCTTTGCTTGTGCCTAGTGTTCATGAGGTGAAGGAATTAAACACTGTCAGCTTCATCGACCTACAGTCCTGGTTTATTTCCGTGTTTCTACTGCAAAGGCTAATCTAGCCCAAGCAGTACACGGAAGAAAAAAGTAGAGAGGTCAGAAAAAGAGGTCATTGATTGTTACCCTGTTTCCTTTAGACTCATCTCTGAACTGGATCCGTCTTCTTAAATACAATTAGATAACAATATAAAAATAACGTGATTGGCATGATACAAGTATGAAATGTGTATTACCCTAATTTAAAAAAAAAAAAAAGTTAATTGCATCTCTGGAAAACTGGACATTTTAAACCGTCCAGAAGGTTAAGAATTTCAGGAAAGAGTGAGGAAATCTCTAATTGTATGACAAGGTAGTGCACTAATAGATCAAAGCCATTGTCAAGAGCAGTTCATTATTAATGCCATTTGCTTAGAGATGAAAATGAAAGCTGGTTGAAAAATCAATCAGGACATTAATTTTTCACCATTAAAAAATTCTGGAAAGTAGGAATATTGAATGAGATCACCACTTAAAGAATCATTTGATTCTGCCTGCTTCTCAAGAGCATGCAGTTTTGTAGTATAGTTTGGGCCCTCCTTCCTTGGCTCAGTGAGTGAAGGACTTTATTTCTTTTCTCTGTGGAGCACCTCTATAGGTAAAATTCTTCAGCATGTGCTCTAAAAAATGTTAGTTTTTAAGCATGTGAGTTGCTGATTCCAAGATGTGCTCCAAATTAAACATGTGTTTCCAGCACTTCATTCATGTGTATCCTAAATATTTATTCCCTTTTGAGAAAGTATTTTAAGTGTTTAAGTATAGTGGCTGAGCATTTGGTACAGGAAGATTGGGATGACATCTGAGTTCTCCTGCCTCTGTTGCTGCTGCTGATTTTAGCTCTGTAGTGACACTCTTGATGTAGGAGTGTTGAAATGAAGGTAGTCTTATTTGCTGTCTCAAGCCTCAATAATTTTTATTTGGTATGAAAGGAGAGGATTCTAATCAGATATTAAATGAGAAAATGAGGCATTTGGATTAGTTTACTAGAAGGCAGACAGAAGTATAGGCCTCAGATATCCTGCATCTCCTTAAGTTTCTGAATCTTAACTAAAATATATAGACCTGGCCATAATTATTCATTCACCGTATATCTGTCTTAGAACTGAAAAACTCGACCTATCATTATACTCTCTGATAGGCATGTCAGTAAGCCTGTTAGTATTGGAGATCTCTGCAAACTCTTACCAGGTCTTGTGCAAAATCTTTGAAATGTTTATTTGTTATTTTTTTCCCAGTGTATTTTAGGGTAGTTTTGTTTATTTGTTGTAAATGAAAGCTTACATGAATATACTATTTCTAATGGAATCTTAGTTTTCTTATCTGCAACAGAAAGATTTTTTGAAATGGAAAACTCCTAACAAGTTATTGAAGATCATCCTGTGATGCTTCATAAAGCTATTTTAGTTTTATAGTATAAGCCTTAATGCTGAATGAGAGTTCAGTGAAGTTCAGTGAAGTTCATCTGTATATTCTTTATAAAAAGAAATGAACTCTCTCCATATTTGTAAAACTTAGGCTCTAAAACCCACTGGTATTAACATTTCTGTGGCATGCTGGATCTAAACGTTTTAAACAATTTATAGCTGTGAAACCTTCATATTGAGCTGTAAATTGGCTGTAATTATACTAAATAGTAGTAGATACTAATATAACTATTACCATAAGAAAGCAAACATGTTTGGAAAACCAGAGCCATTCTTATCTTAATGTCACACAGGTCACAGAGCGGTTAGACTGACAAGATCTGAATTGTATCTCTGAGAAATTATTTCTCTATTCTGAATGATTACAATTTTATTTCTGCAAGATCCTTTCTTTTAAAAAAACACAAATATATATTTCCATGCTTTAAATTAGACCTACCATTTATTAATATCTTTATACATATGGAATGAAGAGAGATGGTGATAGATAGACACTTCTATGACCCCAGTAAGTAGTTATAAATGCCTGAACTTACATGTCTTTGATATAAATTTATCTCACAAATAATGTAACATGGACAAACCCCTCCATTTAATATGTTTACATTTTCTCTGTAATAGACATGGAGCTTAGTATCTATATCTGTTTTAATGGCAACAAATGTATGGCATCAGCTTTACTCCACGTGAAACTCTTTTCTGTTCTTGTTATTACTATTTGCAATGTACAACATTTTGTAAATTCTTATCCACAAAATTGAGGAAAAGAAGACAAATAACTTTTAGGCACAAATATCTATGAGAAATTGCATGGAAGATCGAGTAGTAGATTACAAGCAAAACAGCAGGAGAGAGCGGAATATGTGAAACAAAGAGCTCTGTCTGAGAAGAATGCTTTGTGCATCTCTGAGTTTTGGGAGTGGCACTACAGAAGCTTTAACATCAGAGCATGCACATATTGTACATGTCACATTAAAGGGAATGCAAATTGTATTGCAGCTACCATGAGCCTGGAGAATATATTATGGTTCATTTTACATTTAAGCAATTAAGCCACAGTTTGTCTGACACATGAAATATATGACTAAATGGAGGTTTCAACCATAATCTCAGGAGGAGGGAAAAAAGAGGTATTGTGCAGCTGTAGTGTTTCAAAGAGGTCTTACGATACAGGACCGTGTGCTGTACTGGGCAGGGGTTATGAGAGTGAAACAAACACCTGTCCCTGCTGGGAAATTCATGCTTAGACTATATTCCATGCAAAATAGCATAGAGATTACAGATGGCAAATGATGGAATTTATGTGCAATGCGCTAGGCACAACACTGTTGGATCTATAGACAGGCAGAGCCTGATTTATGTAATGTGCCAGTGCAGCACTGGTGTGTTTGGAGAGCATTTCTCAGCATGAGACAGCAGCCAAACAGCTGTGTAGCAGCAGTACAGCTTAATAGGTGGAGTTTTTTAAGAGACCAAATGGAAGTGATGATGCTGCAGGTTACTCTGATAGACACATGGCATACCCTGTGGAAGTGTGGCTGTGCGTAACGTGGCGTCATCGGCCATGTTTTCAAGATAAAAAGATTACTCTTGAAGGAGCTGTCTCCTCATTCTATGACTGCTGAGAGATCAGTATTCTACCACTGTCAGCTGCAGCGCGTTATGCCTGAGCTGGTGCAGACGCTAAACAATACCCAAAAGTCTGCAGTATGCCACAGATAAATTTGAGATGTAAGGGAATATTTAATTGCTTTTAGACATGGTTTGATTTTTCTCATACCCAGATATGATTGTGTTTCTTAGCCTTAACTGTTCAAAGGCATGTAGACATCATTTAGTTCTCTTTCTCTGTGTTAGTTTCCTCCCTCCATTTTGAGCAACACTTGCAGTAGCACTTAATTGCTTGCACAAATGTGAGACATTTTGACTTTATTAACATTTCCCAGGTGACTACTTTGACTGTGTCTAAATCAGACCTAGTGAACTGATCAGAATGTTTGGAGACTCAGAACTCACACAGCAGTCCTCTACCTTGCTGTTGTGTTGGTGCACTGATAGGCACCAGCTGTGGGGTTAGATCTGTTGTGCTCTAAACAGGGAGCCCAAGTTGCTACAGCAGCTGCTACTTGGCAAAGCAAAAATATGAACAGTGCAATATCTTTTATAAAAGTGTCCTAGTTACAGGGGCCAGGACTAGTTTATTACTATGTGGGTATAACCAAAACTGTGTATTCTACACACTCTATGTCACTTTTGATGGAGTGTTAATAATGGATCATTTGCAGCAGCTGCCCAGGACACACCTAATGGTTAAATCACCTGTTGTGAAACTACCTACCTTGGGGGAGGTACCGGACCTGAATTCCCACCTGAACCTGATCTTATATAACCTTGTGGGTTTGGGACTTTTGATACCACTCGTTGGATCCAGAAGAGGACCAGAACTCCAACAGGAGTACCACTGCCACTCTTGACAGGACTGCAATCATTACCTCATCAGAACTGCCACCATCATCTGGACCAACAGGTTTTCCTTTCCTTCTACTTTGCGCCCGGGGGGGCGGGGGCACAGCGTGCTCAGCACAGGGGTCAATGAACACTGTTCTGTTCTTGTCCCAGAGGGCTGTGTTATACATCTGCTTTTGCTGGTTGAAACAAGTTTTTCTCTGCATCATTGCATCCATTGTAATTTATTTTTAGTAAATTGTAATTCTGATTTATAATCTCTATTGAGTTGGGTTCATTTCTCCCACTGGTTTACTTTTAAATGAGCACAAAAAGAAATAGAGAGAAAAGTTCCTTGATTTTTGTTATAGAATACCTAATATAGAGAAGATAATTTTGAAAGCTATTTTCCTTTGTGTGGCTTTAATCCTGTTCCACTAGGTTTTTCCAAGTTTTACAATCACGCTTGGCATATCTGAATATATCCTTTGTTCTGTAGACAAAAAGGGTGTTCAGGATTACCAGTTAAACTCAGAACAATAGTTTGAGAACCTTTATCTTAACTGACTTTATTTCCTTCTAACATATACTGTAATGCTTTATTCAAATTTTTGTGTGAACTGTTTTGCGATGTGTAATCACTGCCATAATTACATCCAGAGATTGCATTGTAAGTGTTTTCTCATTGCCTTAGGGATATCTGGAAATGGAAAAACATGATATGGAACATATTGTCTTCTCTTTGATTCTATTCTTTCTAAATTTTTTTAAAAGGACTTTGGCAAAGAAGACATGATAGACAGAGCTTCCCTACTTTAAGCAAAATGGTTGGCTTACCCATTAAAAAAGGTAGTGTAAAATGAATTTAGTGAGACTGCAGAGTAAAGAAAGAAAGATCAGCTGCTTGGTAATCCAAGTGAATTAGCAGTCACAGGTGAAAGCTATTCTAAACACCAAAGAAAGATGCATGTCCTAATACAGATCTGCTCTCTTCTCAGTGCAGATCACCACTCAATTACTTTTTCACTTACCTATTGCAAGGCTGCTGGAGGTATAATCTACAGGTTTTTAAATGGTATGTGGGAACTGGAAATAATATTTTTAAAATAGGAAATAATGTATGTTGATGATGCCCTAAGGTGCTATGCAATAGTATAAGTAAGTTTGACAGTTTTGAAGGCAGTAGATCTGATTTATGTTTTCCTAAAATGATACCATGAGCCTATATCCCCAGAAATCTGATCCAGGGGCACATCCATTGCTAATAGGACAGATGAGTAATAAAAGAGCTGAAATATGCAGTTCCCTCTCTCTTTAACACCCTAGAATGGGGTGTGTAGGCATGACAGAGGGGTAACCCCACAACTTTTCCATCCTGCTTGTAGCTGCTTTTGCTGAATCTACTACCATGTTGTGTTAGCAGGTTTTACTGTTTTCATATTGAATGTACAACAGCAACTATATGATTTCTGGTAAGCAACTTTCATTTTCAAAGCCAACTGACAGAGAAATGAGAGAAAAATCCGTTTTACCTGGATGCTGAAGCAATCCAGTATCTCTCCAAACTTTTGTCCTTAATATAGAGACAGTTTTTACTCCAGAAGATTATTTTTTCCTGTCAGTAGAAAAAGGTAGTGCATCCATACTCTGAGGAATTTAGGGTGTTTGATGCTATTCTGTACCAGGACTCCTGATTTATCTTCAGGAAACAGTCAAATAATTCAGAAACTGGGAAAGTTTTTATCCTTTCTCTTATGGCAGACAAATATGTAAGTCAAGTTTCCAGCTATTACTTCATAAGCAAGTGCTGCTGTGAAGTCAGAGTAGATCTGTAGCTGCATGGTTGATGTTGAGGACTTGGTATTTAGAGTGTCGTTCAGGGGTTTATTAGGGCTACCTCTGCTCTGGTCCTGTGAAATGAATGCCCAATAGCATATCTTCCACTTCAGACTTTTATTTGGAAATCCTACTTTCAGTGGGATCAGAAGGATCAGGAAAGATCTATATTTAATTTGAAAAACTATACATTCCACTATTTCTATTATAAAGTTCCATTCAGACATACTAGAATTACTTTGTAAACACGTAATCATCTTTTTAAGACAGTTTTGTTCAATTGTACTTGATAGTTTCCTACTATTGGGACTACTTATTCCCTAAAAAAACAAAAGTAGAAAAATGCTGTATTTTAATACATGTATGGATTATTAAACTTTGAAATAGTTACAAAGTCTACTGTTGGCTTTTCTAGTAACTTTCTCATTTCCCACTGAGAACAGTGCAAGTGCATGTACTGCCGATTCTGCCCATTCCAGTGTTTCTCCAACTGTTACAGAAGATCGTGACTGTATGAAAAGTGTCATGGTTGGTAATAAAACACTTCAAGGACATACTTACAAGTTGCTGTCATTAGGACAAATTAGTGTTAATATCATACAAGTACTTTTTTTGTGTGTGTTGATAAAGTGAGGGAAACAACTTGCAAATGTGATAAAATTGGATTTCCTAAAGCTGCATATCTATATCAGTGCCCCAAGAGCACTGCTTGATGCCTTGACAAAGTTGGTCTTTGCTGCTAAGATAGTCCTACACCTCCTCCATCACTCCCATCTGTCTGCTCCTGCAATTTCTTTGAGACTTACAATGGTTCTTTCTTTATCTTGTGATGAGTTAGTTTATGTAGTTAAAATCATGCAGAAACAACTCATTATTTTGCATATTTCCTTGAACTAAGTTAGTTTGGCTGTAACATTAAGCTAAACTGAAGTTTCCAAGTTTGCTTCTGGGTGCTTACAAGCTGAAGTGCTTCAATTGTGTTAGCTTTCTTCTAGAATTTACTTTTATATGATAAGGGGATTTGAAACATGCTGAAATACTGTTTGCTTGCTGATCCATTTCAGAATTATATTATTTGCACATTAGGTCTTAACATGCTTATAACTTGTCCTTTTCTTCATTTTTTAATCTCTGTGCTGGTTTATCTTGGAGTAGAGTTACTTTTCTTCACAGTGGCTAGGATGGGGCTATAATTTTGATTTGTGCTGAAAACAGGGTTCAGAATATAGAGGAGTTTTTGCTGTTGCTGAGCAGTACTTACGCAGAGCATTGTGGTTCCTTAAAATATTATTCTAAAAATGACAATGCTATAAATATTACATATACGTAGCCATTTTATATAGAATGTATATGAAGAGAATGTGGAAAAAGAGTGAAAGAGAGGTTGAGCTAGGAAATTCAGAGTTCTTGTGCACAGTTCTGCTCTGAGCCTCTGGTATTGTTTTATGTCAAGAGATTTTAATCAAAATCAGATTTTTATAGATATTTTCCTGTGTGGATTTACTCTTCATTTCCAGCTGACAGACCTGAATTCTGAATCAGGCAGCTATAATCCAGATGGAATCTCTGGTTTTTCTTCTCAGCCTGCTGCCCTTCTCTCAGCTGTGCTATCTGGGCATTTCTGCAAAGTGTCTCAACATCAGAATGGAGACCTGTTCAAATACAAGGACAACATAAAAAGACAACTCCATTAGGTGATTAAACTGCTTTCTCCATACAGCCTCCATATAAAAGGAGACTCTTCCCACCAGTTTTAGTGTTCTGCAAGGCAAATACACTGTTTAGTTCTAACATTCCAACTTAGTAGCTGAATCACTCTTTCAAGGTACAGAGCCCTTTCCAAATCTTTGATAAAATATTTAGGCCCCTGCAGTTTAGTTCTCCTGAATATATCTTAGGTACATTCTTTAGGAAGACAGAGGTAGGAATGTGTATTGGCTCTTGTGGCTCATCCTTTTGCCCACCTCTGCTGGCCTACTACACTATTTGAAAGCTTTTGATGCAGTTTGTATATTATCAGCTTTAGACACCAAATTATATTTCTGTATTTCTGAGTATATCTCTAGAGTGAGTTATTATCAGAGGTTTTCTAGGTATCTGAAATATCCGAAGATGCATTTTAAAATATTAGTTTATTGTAGGACTTTGGTATGCTGGGTGATTATTTCCTTGGTGCATATTAGATCTTGCTTAATTTTCTAGTATTACTTCTACATATCCTTGAAATAGACTTTTCCTGCAGCGAGGCCAGGTGTTTCTTAAAACACTTTATACCCTCTGCCACACAGGCTGGCTTTGAGTCTGCAACCTCACTTCACTGTTTCCTGCATCATGGAGTGATGGCATATATTATTTAATATATTGCTCACTTTTTCTGGTCTCTGTCAGTATCTCTCACATGTATCTCAGTGCTTAATAAAGCAATAAGAAGAGGTAATTGCCATAATACACAAATGGAACACAGAAGACCTCAGAAATAATAGAACGATATTGAGTTAAATTCCTTTTATGAAATTAAATTCACATGTCATAACCCATCTAAATCAAAACCTCAGATGGCTCTTTATTAAGCAGTTTATTAGTAATTCCATGAATACCATATGAGTATGTTGTAGTGAAAAATATCACAAACCAAAATTAACTTTGAGGCAAAGTCAAAACCATTTAACGAACAAAAGAGCTTTGCTGAAGTAGGTTGTTGTTAACATCATGTCTTCCTTGCTGCATGAGCCAAGTTGATTCAGAAAGTGAATTTAAAAGGTCCTTTAACAATAGAATGGGACCACATTCCCTGAAGTCAAATATGTTAAGTATTGAAGAACCAAGAGTGCTAGTAATGATGAAAAAATAGAAGCATAGAAACACAGTGTGGAATTGTTCTCTTTGCTGTAGAGAGACCACTCTTAACACTAGTTCGGATTGAAATGAGTTAAATATATACTCAAATAGAAATTAGAAATATCTGCTCTTAATTTTAAAATATTTTTACTGGACTATCTTCTGTGCAAGAAATCGGGTTGGCAGTACTACACACAACTTCTCCTACATGTACAAATAAAATTTGAATGAGCAAATTCAGTGTCACCAAAGCAGCTGCAAACCAATCACTTGTTATTAACCAGACCCATCACTTGTTATTAACCAGACTTGTTATTAACCTGTTACTGGTAGTTCCAGGGTGCTTTTTGTCTGTCATGCGATAAGAAACCAAGTAAGAGTATTAAAATATGTATTCTTAATTGTCATCACTGTCCCTCTTTTTCCTACTTTAAACATCTAAGGGTTTGTGGCATGCATATGCATCTGTATTGTTTCCATGATAAACCAAAATTTGAAAAGATCTTCGTACAAGGATGTCACCTTCAAACCGATCTCACATCTAGGATTTCTTTGAGACTTTGTTGCTGTTGCTTTTAACTAGATAGACTCTCCTGAATACAAACTTGTCTCGATTTATTCTTAAGTGATGGAACAATCTTGATGTGGTACAGCCTTTAAGGTTGTCAAAGGTTGTCATAGACCTTTATGAGGTTTTTGGGGAAGGATTAGATTTTGCATTATGTTCGCCCTAGGAAGTGTTGGATAAACTTGCAGGCCTGCAGTTTATGAAAAAAAAAAAAAATTCTGTCTGGTGACAAACCAATTAAATTTCTCATAAAATATGTTAGACCTCTGTTTAAGTGGTGTCTGAAATCAGGTGCTGGTTCTGGACATAGTGTGTACAAACAGGCATGTGCTGTAAAGAGCTTGTGATCTAGGCCAGCTTCTTCTTCCAAGCTGCCACACGCTGATTTTTTTATTGTTACAAAGCTGTATAGTGGAATATCAGTACCAGTACTACTTGGGCTTTTGGAAGAGTTAACTTACAAAGAGGCACAGAAGAAGCACCTGTAAGTTTTGAGTCAGTGAACAGATGCTACTGTATTTTAGAGCTTGTATTTGGAACCAAAATCCTGTTCTGTCATTGTACCGCATTCTAGTCTTGGATTTTTCATGGTGGTGTTGCATACTGTTGTATTTGGTTTTCAGTATTACAGTATCTTCTGGATGATTAAGTAATTTAAGTTATTGCTAAAATCAGCTAAAATATTTACTTATGCTGGAAGGTGTTGCCAAAATTTGTAAAAAAATTTAAAATTAAGAACAATGATTTTTAATTGTGTTAAATAATTTTATTACAAATGCCTGAAAATACCTGTAAGTAACTATTTTCACATAAAAAAAATGAAAACTGAAGCTATGTAGAATAAAGCCAAATCCAGAATGCCATAATTCTTCTGAAATATGGTGAATTTGTTTTTTTGTTATTCTTAAGTGTAGGGTAGGTTTTAAACCTCCTTCATGAGAACCTCCTTTACCATTAATTGTTGCTAGTTTAATCTGTAGGCAAGACTACACTGAGAGAAATGGTAGTTTTTCTTGTAGCTCTGAATCACTGTGAACTCAAAAACTCTTTGTCCCCATTTTTTCCAGCCATTAACAAGGTTGATAGTACTACTTATCTAGGCTTTACTCCCTGAGGATTCGTTAGGTAGTGTGTGTTCTACATCTATTCTACTACAGAGATGTCTTTATGAGTACAGTCATAATAATATGCAAAAAGCCTGTGAAGGAAGTGTAAGGGGTAGACTGGAACTTCCTGCTGGAAAAGCTTGGATGTAATTGCCCTCCCTTATGATAGACAAGCAAAGGAAAGCTGAGCATTGGCAGAAGATAGAAATCATGAAAGCTGTTGTGGGCAGGATTGTTTTCCCAGATTACAGCAGACTAGTTGGCTGAAGTTTAATGACAGTTCATTGGAAACCATGAGCTGGAGCATACCACACAGGAAGTGCCTCTTCCATGAGAAGTTATAAAAAAACCTGTCTTATTCCACTAAACTTTCATTTGAGTTCCCATGTTTGGCTCTTGAAGCCCAAGTGTTTTGTAAAGCAGAGAATAGGTGGGGGTTCCTGTCCTGAAGGAGATACCATTTGCTTAGACTGAAAGGCACAGGGGAACATAAGCAGAATGGGTAAAATGAACAGAAAAGGGTTCCCACAACTTTGTGGATGGAAGGATGGGGAGACTGGGGTTGATGTGGAACTAAGGTGAGGATTGTTTGGGAACAAATATGATGGACATTCTGTCAAGAAAGGAAGTACAAGCCAGAACTGGATCAGTGAAAACTAAGGGCAGCCATAGCCAGTCTGAGGATCCTGCTTCAGGCTGGTACTATAGGATCTCTGATTGACCTGTTTTTCACTTCAACAGTTTCCTTCATTTCCTAAAATATGTTACGGTTTGATTCAGATTATTTAGGTTTTAGAGGGAGTCTTTGTTTACAGTTATTTAAGCTTACAGACTTTAAAACCATTTAGAGTTTATGACAAAGACAGACAGCTATTTCTGTTCCCACCAAAGAGAAAGGTTCTCTATTCTCACATGGATACATCACAACATTAGTTACTCATACTGTTGCATGTCTCCTATATGCTTCTAAGTTTGTAGAGCAGTTTTTCTACAGAACTGGCAGAGCTTACATTCAACAAGCATAAAAA
Source organism: Empidonax traillii (assembly GCF_003031625.1). Lineage (NCBI taxonomy): Eukaryota > Metazoa > Chordata > Aves > Passeriformes > Tyrannidae > Empidonax > Empidonax traillii. Next base: position 494,289 of record NW_020955399.1, on the reverse strand, counting down.
TGTGTTAGGTTTTAAGGACATAAAATTTTTAGTACTTCTAAAACAAAACAAATGCTATTTTTATGGTAGATTCAACTGTTCAGCTCACTAAGTATTAAATCATCTATTTTTCTCAGCTTTATTTAATTTTAAATATACTAGTTGTAATGATCACTTTGCAATTGCTAATAATTAATTGTAATGTTATACTATTATATTGTCTATCCTGAATCTATAGCTACACAAAATGTGTATCAACTAAAATCTCCATCCCATAACTGAAAAGAGGCTATCTCTGACAAAAACAAACCAAAATAACACCCCCCCCAGACCTCAAGCTCAAACCACCTAACTCGAAAACTCGAAACTTGCAACATAGTCAGAAATAAAGCAGAAGAACATACAACACCTCCACCACCAATAAAAATAATGATGATAATGATAATATCTGCCTAGATGGAAAAATTTCAGTCAGGATAACATCAACTCTGTGACTAGATTATGGTTGTGCATTTACCTGTAATTTTGAGATCTAGAACACATTTTTCACATTTTCCAACTGTATTGGAAAATCTGTATTGGAAATCTATATCCTTCAAGATACGGCACATGTTGTATGAATGTATTTTCAAACTGAGAAATTAAAATAATTCTGCTTTTCAGTTGAAATTAGAAAAAATGCATTTACAGTAAGTGTTGGGCCCTCTAAAAATTAGGGAACAATCACAGAATCAAAAGGTATTCTGAGTTGGAAGGGACTCCAGGAGGAGTCAGATCAGTCCAGGATCATCATCAGAGTTCAACTCCTGGCCCTGCACAGCACAGCTGTAAGAATCATACCATGTGCCTGCGAGTGTTGTCCAAGTGTTTCTTGAACTCTGTCAGGCTTGGTGCTGTGACAGTTTCTCTAGAAAGCCTGTTCCCATGCTCAACCATCCTCTGGGTGAAAAACCTTTTTGTAATAACCAAGTTAAACCTCCCCTGACACAACTTTTAGGCCATTCCCTCTGGTCCTGTCACTGATCACCACAAAGAGGAGGTGTGTGCCTGCTCCTGCTCTTCCCCTCACAAGGAGTTGTAGGCTGCAATGAGGTCTCCCCTCAGTCTACTCTTCTCTGGGCTGAGCAGACCAAGTGACCTCAGCTGTTCCTTGTTTGGCTTCATCATATTGATGAGACGGTGAACACTGTATCTACAACTATATACTTTGATGCTGTTACCTTGGAGCGAAGGTTTTAAAAACTAATTTTAGTGGTTGAACACAGGGTTTCTGTGGATATCTGTCTCTTTAAATGAAGTAACTTGTCCTGAGAACATGAAGTCATTCCCCCTTTGAAAATCTTCCCAGCTTTTAAAATTTCATTAATTGTAAAGGCTTTTTATTCTGGTGATGGTCATGGTCACTGTGTCTGCTAGTAGTTATGATGTAGCAATATACTTCAGCTGTAATTTTTTTATATGCATCTAATCAATAAGAAAGAAGTTTCAGGCCATAGATTACATCTTGGCAGCAAGGAATTCCCATGTAAAGGTTCAAATTTACACCCTTCTAGCTTCAAAGGATTAACAGTGCTACAGATTTCAGACCCAGAAATACAAAGTAAAACCTGTTAGCTTACACTTCAGACTTGGTCCTTGCCGTGAGAGAGCCCTGTAGACTGCTGTACATGCTCACAGTTGCCCTTCAGGGCCTTGTAATAGCTGTTTTCTTGCTGGTGCTTAGGAGATTCTCTGCATAGGACCTTGCCAGGCATTTCTTCTGATTGTCAGTTTCCATTGCACAAATATTCCTTGCTCACTGCAGCAGATTTACAGACCACATCAGCAGTCAACTGTCCAGTATGCTGGTGTTGGAGGATACTGAAAGAGGAATACAGAGTAGTTAGAAAACTGTAAAGAATCTGCCCATTTCATCTTTCAGTGTTGAACAGTTACAATTACTTTAGGTAATCTTTTTATTTTGTTTTGTTTTGTTTTTAATCAGAGATCAGCACTGTCTATTTGCCTCAGGAGAGTGCAGAATGCAGAGCAGAAAAAAAAATAGTCAAACTCCTGAAACAACAGAGCACCTTCAGAAGAATGTGACTATGTGGAATTTTACCAGCTGGTTTTGCAGCTGCCTATGAATTGCAGGCTGTTTGTTTGCTTCCAGCACAATGTCTCCACTCAGTGAACAGAAACAGCAATCTTCTCTGGGGATTTCATATCCCAAACAGATCCGTAATACTTGTTCAGCGAAAGCACAGATTTGTCTGCTGTCTTGTGAGATGCATGAAGAGTGTAAGACTAGTTCTGCACTGAGTATTCTTTGCATGTCTTGTTACCCTAATCTATTTATTACCCTAATCTATTTCTTAGAAAAATAGTTACATACAGTCATTTCCCCCCCCCGAATTACTCTTTCAGTGCTGCCCTTCTCTCTGACCTTGTAAAATGTCTCCTGTTCAGTAGTAGATTTCTATGTGGAAAGTCTATATGGGGGTTCCCTGAAAAATATAATCAAGAGTCTTCTTGTTTGAAGCAGCAGAAAAATTATTATTGCTTAAGATAATATAAGCTCTCATAGTGAGAATAAGTGGTGAGGGAAAGGTAATCGAAATGTGAAATCTGTTGTGTATTAATATGTCACTCAGAATAGAAAGAATGCTCTTATTAATGACCATTAAATGCACTTATTCTGGAATATTGTAGCAGTGAGAGAAGTTTCCAGAGGTGGGAAAAATGGTGCTGTTCTGTTTTGTTATCCAGCATGTGGGTAGGCTCCTCCTGTGTGAAAATACAACTTAGTGATGCAATTGAAGGACAGTCACAGTAAAAGAAAATGGGTATCCAACCTACATGAACATCCCCACTCTGACGTCCCCCTCCCCAACAAGCAACCTAAAACATAACAAGACGATTTAACAACAGCAATAAAACTGAAAAGAGCGTCAGGCAAACAAGATGTGACCATTAGCTTAGTAAGTAGCAGTTTTAATGTGTCAGGACAATATCCTTGTCTTTTATCAGGTTCAATTACTCCTTGGTTCCATTTCCTCTCCTAACTGTTCACTTGAATTGGCATTGTCTACTTCTGTAACCACTCACTGCATTCACCTAAAACTGTATCACTTTGCAGGCATATTTTAAAGGATTGCAAGCACATTGTTTAATCTGTTTTGGAAGTGAGATGAGATACTGCAGCTAGCATCCTGTGCAGTCATATAGACAAACCTTGTTTCACCACTTGTTTTATCCATCTGGTTGCAGATAACAAATGTGACCTCTCTTCTGTGTCTTAGAGCTGTTACAGTATGCCTGGCTTCAGCTGACATTCAAAAATTAACAAAAGGCAGCTACTTGATTCCAAAAAATGTTTTTTCCACTGGTGCTTGTATAAATTAAAAATTTACTTAAAATTGCAGTGGAAACAAGAGATTACTCTCTTCAAACACCATCTCATGTTTTTTAGCAGTGATTCAGGACCAGAACCTGTAGTTAGGTCGATCATTCTTGCTGATTTCTCACCTCATTTGGTTCTGTTTGATGTGGGTTAGTCTGTAGGAAGAAAAGATATTCAGAAATACAAGAATTCTTACCTTAAATAAGCTAAGAATAATCTTCCTTATATTTTAGAAATGTTCCTTAAAATTATTTCTTATATCTTCCTACTACTAAATATCTGATAGAAAAACTCATTCAAATGGAGGAGAAATATCTTGTCTTCAAAACCAATGTATTAGCTCCTATCAGCTTTGGCAAATTTTAGTGCAAGCAGAAATGGATTGCACACTTTCAGCTATTAATAAACAGTGACTGGCTCAGAATTTCTTTACAGCAGAATATAAATGATTGCCTTAAAAACTGTTTTTCTTTTTCTGGTTTGTCAAAGAGAGACTGTTTACTCCTTCAGTACAAACTCTCTATTCACCTTCAGTATAAACTCTGTGCCCACCAAAGAACTTATTTTCTTCTCTGTTCCAAGATTCAAAGATGTACATGACCAAGTGGTTTGCTTATATATCAAAAGAATTGTGCCACTTTCTCATTAATAACTTGACTTGAATAACTAAGTTGGAAAAGAAAAAAGAAAGGAAGTAAAAACCAACCAAACCCGAGGAAGATGTGTTTGAAATGAGAGTCTGGGAGAAGGGTGCCTGCTCTTTACCATTTACAGACACTATTACAAGTGTAAATCTACATTTTGATCTGTAGAAGGGTTAATCAGCTGATTGTATGGATTATCAGCCAGGTTTAAAGTCAGCTTCTGTACATACTCATAATATCTTTTCAAAAACTACCTTCTGCATTCTGAAAAAATGAATGGAAGAATTAGTATTGAGTAAGTTAGCTTGTTGCCTTTATCATTCTAAAACATGCTCTCTGAAACCTACAAGTAAAGAGGCAAGCCAAAAAGAATTTTTTTTTTTCAGTGAGAATGCTTGTCCCCTGGAGTCTGACCTGAGAAAAACTTATTTTCATTGTCATTGGACAGGTAGAACCCAGTGGCCTCCTGTTAAAGACCTTCATATCTCATGACTAATCCTCTTAGCCATTCTGTCTGTCTCCTGATAGCAGCCAGAACAGGAAACAGCTGGAAATCAGAATAGGTATTAGCAATAGCTGCAGAAAGTTACAGTTTTTTTGCTATGGAAAAAGCGTTGGTTAATAATTAGATTTTTCTATGAATACCTGGATATAAAATCAAACTCTTGGAATCCTGCTAAAGATGGGATTAATGCAAGATCAAACAGAAACAACAGTGTGCTGTGCCTAGAGATACTTAGGATGACATAAGAATTTAGGGTTCGAAACACAACCAGTTAGAAATAGGAAACCATGTGTGTGTGTTCAGTTCCACCCATAAATATCTTCAAATGTGTTAGAGAAATAAGTAATAGAATAATAACCTTCCATGGCAAGATGCCATCCATTTTTGCCTTTATTGTAGTATATAATTAAATGAAATCTTACAGTAAATATTTCCATTCTTGGTTGCTGCCCATGAGTCAGAAACAGTTTTGTAAAAGGAGCTTTTTAGTTAATTATCCTTCTGTAAGTGAATCTGCTATCTCATGACTCTTGAATAATAAAATTTATGAGTAATGGAATACCTCAAATAATTATTCTAATGATTTTTTTTCAATAGATGTATGAATATGTGGCAATTTTAAATAGATCATTGTAATAAAATTAATCAGTAAACCTGAGGGAAGTTGTGATTACTCTTTCATTACATGAGTATGGGGGCATACATTTTTCCTTTAATTTAATGATGAGAGTGAAATTCACTGGAAAGATTTTCAAAGGAGTTTTAGTTTGTTTTGGAGCTGTCTGTACCTAGGTAGCCGAAGAGATCTGAATGTTCATGCCACACAGCAGACACAAAAATGCAGCTACCATAGTAGTGAAGGTCTAGTTAGCATTCAAAGAAACGAAGCATTTAATTGAGGTAATTCTATCCCCTGAGTGGTCTTGGGTGAGACTAGGAAAAATGTCCCGCAGCAACGCTTGCTGCTGTAAGGGAATGGGAGTTTTTCTTACTTGCTGAGTTTACTTTATGAACCCTTAGCCTTGCTGAATAGAAAAATGACGTAGAGCCAATCCACTAACCCAAGGTAAGGTTTCACACTGGAAAATTTGGTATCCTATCAAAATCTACTGGATTCCTTCTTAAAACTGTGGGGTAGTTTATTTTTTTTTTTTCCCAGAGAGAAATAGATTCATCATAGAAAGGCAAATAAATGGCAGGAAATAATAACATAAAGTTACAGTTCAGTAGGGAATATTAAACAGTGTGCTACCTAGGGAGAGGAGATGTAGTTTCCTCATCCTGCTCCATTGATTCCATTACAGGTGCTTGCTTTGTGCACATTGTTCACTAAGTATTCCTCCATAATGTCCCAGCTGTCTCCTCAATAGTATAACTGTATCTTCAGAGCTTAGAGTTGCCATTAAGCCAGTGTTTCAAGCAGAGTTATTTTATGATCCCTTGTCACAACAGATGAGTAGCATAGCGGGTCCAGTGAAGGACTGGTGAGTTAGAAACCCACACACGAGCATGCTTATCAAATGATTGCTAAGAGAACAGAGCATGAATTATTTTTAAAACTGATGTGTCCGAAATGCAAACTAGAGACAGTAGCATCTATCTTGCAACTATTGTTTACTTTTCAAGGAACTGTACCCTTTTAGAGCCAGATTAGAGCCAGAAACACAGAGAACAGCTTTAAGCTGGTGTGCTAAAAGCCCACCTGGCAAAAATCTGAGTCCTTTGAGTGAACCCATAGGGAAATTGCTGAGAAAGACTTGTCCTCTTCTCAACTCTCCATTGCCAAAAGCCAGTGGTGTTACCACAAGGAAATCTTGATATGGTACCTCAGCATCCAGAAACAGCCATACCAAGGAGATGTGCCTAAGGTAGAATATCATAGTATGAAGGGTTTGGTTTTGTTTCCCACCACTATTATTTTGCTGTCTTTCACTGTAAGAGATTCTGTACTTAGATCTGTAAGTAATTTAATGCCCTTACTCAGTGAAGGGAAAAATGCTGTTGCTGTATCTGCAGGATGTATTCTGCAAGAAGATACAAATGTTACTATAGCAGTCATTACCCTTAGGGGGTAGCAAAAATGCAGTATATATACTAGGTTATTTTGAATGACCATTTTAAAAATAATTTAATATTCTAGCTGAAAGACTCATGCGGTGAAAATCTAGTCCTTCCTTTGGGAGACTTACACTGCCTAAGAGGGCTGAACAGCAGAAATCTGTTTCTGACATGAATACTTATATATGCTTTATCTTATTTAATCCTTTTACTCCTAGACAAATTTTTCTTTGTGCCACACTGATAATTTTCTTCTTTCATATAATCTTTATAATGATTTTTATAAATAGTCAGTAAGATTGCTTTTAATTATTCATATAGTGTAAACATTCTTAGTTTTTTTTAGTACTTCATCATATCTAGACTTCAGATTAGTAATCATTTCAGCTGTGGGTTGCTGAACTCCTTCTGTTAAAACAAACATCATGTTCTTTGCTATTCCCAACTTCCTCTCATTTTTGCAGTTGCAGGAGATCTGCAATAACAAAAGACAAGGGACTTACTGAGATTGGTTTCAGTATGAAATCAGAGACAATCTGTGTCTCATATATTCTACCTGCTTGTGTCTAATTTGCTGTCAGCTTTGTCTGAAGACTTTTGCTGCTTTACCTGTTTAACTCTTTCAAAATGTTTTTTTTCCCTTTCCTTTCAGTGTTAGGGTCTCAAACTCTTCTCCTTGAAGTTGTGCTTGTAAGCATTTCCCTACTGTATTGTATTATAAGAGTCCATGTGAAGTAGCAGTCTGTGGTTCAGGGAATGTGGATTCTATTTCTAGCTTTCCCACTGGCCTGTTGTGTAATGTGAGACCTATGATCTTATTTTTGTCTGTAAAATGAGAGTATGGTCCACCTTTCTTCTGGAGTCATAGATGAAGCCCTCCATGAAATTTATAGTGGTAAGACAAAAAACCCCCAAAAAACCCCCAAAAAACCCAACAGATCCCAGAATCAGAGTTCTATGGAAAATCCAAGAGGTTAAACCCAAGATGTTAAAAAAAAGAGGCAAAATTTAAAAAGTTGCAAACTCATATTTCTCTTATATTAACATACAATCTGATTTGAACAGACTAGACATTTTTAATAATTCTGGCTTTTCTGTTCAATTACTTCTCTAGCTATTTAATCACTTTCATGAGCAAAAAAAAAAAGTTATTGATTTAGATAATCACATCTCTTTTAATTATTTTCTCCAGGTTTATAGTAAGCCTGTGCATATTACTCAATAGAGTACACCTTTTATTTTGTCCATGTCTTCATGGTTCAGACCTTTTTACTGAAAATTATGATCACATTTTTTATTAATATTATTATATTGTTTATTAACTAATATTGCACTAAATAAAAATTCAAAAGCGAGTACAGACAACAGCAGGTAGCAAAACCAGAAAACACATGCTTAATTTTCCTTCCTCCAGAACAATTATAAAAACTATTGTAACTGCTTACAGTCTAAGAATCCAAGCATCTTGAGTGTGACCCAGCTATAGCATTAAAAGTATTGCTTTAACACCCCCTCACATAGGTAGAAGGGTCCAGTGTAAAATCAGTTACATCCACTTTACATGACTGAGAAGCAACCTAGTTTGATTTTTTTAATTATTATTATTTTCAGTAGTTTTATTTTTCTTCCTTTTTTTATTTTCCTTCCTTTAGCAACCTTCTTGGCAGTCAGAAAACAAATGGATTATGATACCATTTGAAGCAGAAGCAGGCAAATAAAACTTACTGTTTCTTTAAGCCTTGGGAAGCCAGGGAGCATATTTGCATTCTCTGGGTGAAGGATTAACATTGCATAGCCTCACAAAGTGCTTACCGAGGTCTGGTTGTTCACACAGACAAGATGAAAACAGGCAAATGAGTACTCTCTCTGTGGCATATTTTTCTCTGAAACTTCTACCTAATGTTTACCACTTTGCTATCCTAATTACCCCATTGAGAGTAAATCTTAATTGTTTGCTTTGCCGCAGAAGTTCAAAGGAAAAAAGTGAGTTTTGAGCAAGTGATAAAGTTGTGTTGGGATACTAAGCCTCTCATTTGGCTGAGTTTTGGTTTGGATTTTCTTCTCTGCAGAGCAATAATGGATTTAAAGTTTTCTTTTTGTCACATACAGGTTTAGCATTGCTAAAGAACAGCATTTTTGGTTTGAATTAATCACAGTGATAGCTAACGCAGTGATGCTGTACAACATGTCTCTGAAACAATGGTATTATTTCTGCACTGCAGGTTAAGGACTAAAGCAGAGACAGAACATTGCTAACTTTTTAACCTGTGCTTATGCAACTTGAAAAATTTTAGAGCATGTTCTGCTCCTCTTTCTATAACAAAATGTTCAGTTGTAAGTGTTCAGAAGTTTTGAAAACAAGGTCCTTTGTGTTCTGAGTTGAGCAAGGTTATACAGAAAGTTTGGGATAAAGCATAGCTTTGTGGCAAGTGCAATAGTCATAAGATCATCTTCTCTTAAAATGTAAGACTGCAAAGGATCCCAGGTATTGATGCAACTTTCTACAGCAGGTTAACTCATTATGTAATCTCTTTCATAAAAAGATTGGCCTCCGTCTTGAAATTGGTCAGTTTTCTCTTCCCTTTCCTTGTTCCTTTTTGATTTCCATAGAAGATCCTGGGCAGCAGATGTGTTCTGCTCTAGATCTCTCTTTCCTGATGATGGTTAGGACATTACTGATTTCTGGTTCAGATATTAACTAATACCCACCTGCATCTTTTTTCTTGCGCCCTTCATCCTAAAAATTACCTTACAGATGTTTGATCTCTGTGAGCATACACAGACACTACTGCAGGGAATCAAATTCCCAAGCTCTTTCTGTCTTTACTTACAGAATTTCAAATTCTTTGGTTTAAAGTAATGAGTTTCCTCTGTGCTGCTTTTATTTAGACTTCATCTGCTTTGAATAAGTGTTGCCAAATTTGTACACAGATGTGCTTAAGCCCACATCTTATACTATATACCATTAATACCTCAGATCTTTACTGAAAACATCTTGCCAGAACAACCTGTGTTCAGATTAAACATCTTCCATCTGGCTCAGTTCATGCTGTGGTTGGATATCACAGCCAAAATTTTCTCCTTCACTGTCATTGCTGACTAATGTTCTAATGTGACTAATGAGTTCTTCAAGATATGTGTATTTATTAATCTCTGATAATGAGATCCTGCATATATTACCTATTTCCATATATTACCTATATCTATGTATTACCTATATTTGTGTGTGTGTGTGTAAGAAAGCTTGGGATATGTTATATTTTGATTCCTTATTTGTGATTGTTTTTAAATTTGATTCATTTTGTAGAAATCTTAGATTTCTAAACTCCAAGATTATGAGCCCAGTTGTAAAACTTCTATTTTGAATTTTCAGAATTCAAATATCTGTTTTGTACTGTCATTCCTTAAAGTAAAATGCTTGATTTCTGATTGCTTAAGGATCACTAGAGATAGACACAGTATTTGGTCTCCTGGGTTGCATATATTCTTTCTAACCTAAACCAGGATTTTTTTTTTCTGGTGAAGAAAATTATAGAGAGTAAAAACGAGACTATCAAAAGTCTTAGTCTAAATCTCTTGTAAGCTGTACATTTAGGAGTCTTCTGGCACTTGTCTTGTTTTTGATTGTCTGTTAACCATCCAACACTATCAGGAATATGGACCACTATGTGCATTTATTTATTCCCTGTTTCGTTGCCTTTTTGAAGTGAATTCAGTGGAGTAGATGTACTTTATTGATCCAAAACACTGAATCTGAAATGTTCATTCTGGGAGTTAGACAGAAAAACTGATGAAATAAAACATTTGTCATGATGCAAATCTAGGCTATATTTCCAGCTCTGCTAGAACTGACCTTGTCCAACTTCGCTGCCCCAAACACTCATTATCTCCTAAATGAAGGGGCTGTGACTTGTCTACTATTTCAAATGAAGTCAGGAGATTTTGCTCAGGAACGGAAACAGAACCTATTAGATATTGGAAGAGATGACAGAGGTCAAACAAAAACATACTTCAGCCAAATAGTAAAGAGTAGTAAGGATGTTTAAATACATGTCAAGACCAAAAAAGCAGAAATAATAAGGCATGTAAAAAATTCTCTTGTTTATTTTCCTTATTCTTGGGAATATATATATTAACAATGGTTCTGATTCATTAGGAATTTAAGCATATCATTGAGACATTCTCTAAAAGTAAGCAAATTCTAAAGTACCTCACTAAACCCTGCATATATACTTGGTAAATCCAATTTTCAGATTTGGCTGGGTTTTTAGTGCCACTTTTGAAAATAGGAATGTTTTTTTCCAAGCCAGAGGGATTTCTGAAATGATGGGGTTTCATTGTGCAACAGCCAGAATCCCATTAGGATGCAGCAGTGCTTCAGGCTCTTACAAATACGTTTTCAATAACAGATCTAAAAGAGCAAAGGTGGTAAGCATCAGTGTCGTCCTTTTAAAGACAGACTAAACTGATACATGAAGGAGTTATACTCCTTTGTTCTACAGAATAAGGTAGAAGCAGACAGAATAGCCTTTTTAATCATCAGTGCTGTAGGCAATAAACCGGTAGTGTGTGTCATTTTCCTTTGTAATAAAACTGATTTACTGAAAGAATTTTACAGTTAGATTTCCAAGCAGAAATAGCAAATTTCTGTCTTACGATGCTATGTTCTATCATATGCAGAATAACTGCATGGGGATGCTCATTTGTGTCTTAAACTATTAAGAACAGATAGGCAATAGAAAAGAGCCCAAGGAAAACTGCTGAACTACTCGATTTGAGAATACATACACTTCTCTAAAAGTGAGTCAGGTTAAAAGAAATCCGTTCTGGCACAGTAGAGAGAAGTGATCTTTACTTTCCCTGTAATTCTGTACGAACGGCCAAGTAAGGAACATGACATCTTATTTGTAGGGTGTTCATTCTAACTTACAAAAACATACAAATGTTTATGGTGAAAAATGTTAGGATTATGTAGTGTAGCTAATTGTTCATGGGTATTCAGCAGTATTGTGTTCAATCTTTGATCAAGCATCATGTGTGATCAGAAAGTAATTCACTGAGTCTCTTACTCAGGTTTCCCCAGTCGCTTAGTTGTAGAAGGAACAAATTATTTATTGTTTACCAAATGCTAAAGCAGTTATGTGTTTATTGGAGTGCGCGGGGGATGTAGAAATCTATAGTCCAATCACATTTTCTGTTAGCCCCATCTGGGACTACATAAGTTCTCCATGACATAGCAAAGGTGAGCCATAGCAGAGATAAGCATTCCTTCTTTGTCAGCATCCTGGCTGTATCCACTCTTTTTTTCAGTGGAGCTATCTTTAGCAAGAGCAAAAGGAAACACAAGAAAATGGTAATGACAGGATAATGGAAGGCGCAGAAAACTTTTTGATTTTGACAAAGAGGAGAGGGAATTATCTATATGACGTCTTCTATTATACCCTATTTCTTATCAAACACCAATCTTTTCAACCAGATCCCCCTCAAAGAGACTAGATTTTGCAGTATGAAGTGCTATGGTTTCTGTCTAAGTGTGAAGCACCATGAAACTGTGATTCTAAAAGGATCCATGAATTCAAAAGGAATAAACAACTCTGAAGCCCCCCATATGCTCTAGTGGCAAAAAGACCTAATATACAGAGGTAGAGAAAATAGAAGAAGGCAAATGATCTTACTTCTGTACATGGCTTTGGTGATAGAAAACTTCATATGGTTCTTTGTTCCAAACTTTAATATGGATTTTTAAAAAACCTACGTGGAATACAGGAATACATCTGTTGTGCTCTTAGGATCATAGAAATTGTTTCATAATGGGGAATTGGGAGCTTTGTCTGCTTAGTTTATCAAAAGAAAGACATTTTCTGGAGTTAGGCTGAGCAAGAACTTGTGCAGAGATGAAATAATGAGTGCAAAGGTGATGGCCTGAGACCATGTCAAAGCAAATAGCTGGAAGTCAGAGAGACTGAGTAGGAAATAAATGTACGTTAGGTAGAATGTAGGTAGAATTACACTTATAATGAAATATAATTAATCCTTTCTGATCTTATGATGCATATAACCCCAAAAGGAAATAATAAACTGAGAAAGCCCAGTTGCAAATTTATACCCAATTTTTACTACTTATGTATATGTATCATATATGACATCACGCTCAGTATATAAAGCAGGGGGAAGAAGGAGGAAGTGGGAGACATTTGGAGTGATGGAGTTTGTCTTTCTAAGTAATTATTACATGTGGTGTGGCCCTGCTTTCCTGGAGATGTCTGAACACCTACCTGCCTATGGGAAGTAGTGAATTAACTTCTTGTTTTGCTTTGCTTGTGTGCATGGCTTTTGCTTTTCCTATTAAACAATCTTTATCTCAACCCACAAATTTTCTGGCTTTTACCCTTCCCATTCTCTCCCTGGTCCTGCTGGTGGGGGAGTGAGCGAGTGGCTGCGTGGGGCTTGGCTGCTGGCTGGAGCTAAACCACGACAAGGATATCATAAAATATTGAACTACTAGGTCATAAAAAGTAGAATGTGGAAACAAATTATGTGGTATGCAGGAAAACACAAACTGAATAATGAGCTTGCCATACTGTAACTAAAGTGTTCTACATCAAGTTAGGGAGTTGTCTGAATACTTTCTGTCTTAATTAGGTGTTTCTGGTGTATTGACTGTGCAGTGTTTTCATGGGATCATAGTGTACTTATATAACTTCAGATCTGGTATATCATTTAGCATAGCATATCATAGATCCAGGAGAATATTTAAAATAAAGGTACAAGAGATCACTTATCCAGTGACACTCTATGTAGTCTGTGGCATGGATACTTTAATTTTTAATGCACACCATCCTGGAACTATCAAAAAATATGGTTTACAGTGAAGGTCTTTCAATTTGTTGGTGCCCAACTAAGAAATTATTTCCTACTCTCTTGTTAATATTACATTGAAAACCCTTATTAAAGGGCTTATTAAGCCCTTATTAAAGGGAAAAGTTGAAATAGGAAGTAGTGCAAACCGGACCACTGGGTCTATGTTCATTACGGCTGCTAAATGACAGACTAATCCTGCTTATTTTGGCTGGCTTATAACAACATTTTTTTGAGGAGTAGAGAAAAAAGAAATGTGCAATAATTGTTCTTTTAGACTATGCTAAAGAGAGTTTTGTCTTTGTGATTAGCTAATGGAATGTTGGATAAAGCTAAATCTACAAGAATCAGTTTAATTCGGAGTTTAAAAGATATCATACTGGAGGATATTCCTTCTCAGGATTGCTTGTAGGAAAACTGTGAAGGTGGAAGCATTCACTCTTGTACCAAAGTGTTCCTTGACTTCAAAAAATGTACTGACATTTTTGACATTTATAGTTTTTTTGCTGTCATAATGTGCCATCTACTTGCAAATGGGGATTACTGCTTAGATTTGAAGCTGTGATAGTCACTGCAATCTGAAGAAAAGAGGTTGCAGAATACAGGCTTTTTAAAAAAATTGTTTGATACATTGTTGCAAAAACAATTTTGGCCTTTTTTGTTGTTGTTGTTTTGTTGTTTTTTTACTAAGGAGAAAAGGGACTTAAAGTTAGAATTACAAAAGGTTTATTTCATGGTCATGACATGTCCCCTACCCCCACCATAAGGGAAGGGTGATATCTCTAGGAATTTTCTAGGCATTTATACCCAGCTGAAATAAAATATTAAACATAATTATCCAGTAGTATACAGACATACTTTAGTCCTCTCCAACCACATCTACTTCCTTTGAAGTATTCTTAGGCATCCTACTGCAGTCTGGTTGTTAACACATGAATTTCTGAGATAGAAATATTCTCCTTCACTTGCCAAAAGTAAGAAATTATGGAGTTTTTTTCTTCTTAGGGTATCCTGCTTATGCTACTTCTCATGTTTATTACTAGACAGTATAGACTCAGCAGTTAACTCTTTTGTCCCGTACATCGTCTGAAAATTACACAGTGTTTCAGATTAAGTTGGGTTTTTTTGTGGACTTGTAGAGTTCTGTAAACTAATTCTGAATGGTCACAGGAAGTATTTAAGAAAAATGAGTCTGTACATATCATACAGTACTATACAACATGTGGGAAATTTCTAAAATATTTTTTGCTTTTTGTGGATGGATAAAATGTACTATGTTACAAACAACAAACAAGAAAGAAATCCACTTTTTGAAGGCATTCCTCACTAGAAAAAGCAGTGACTTCTCAGAGTGCATTATTCTTCTACCAGATGGTACTTAGTAATTTGGTCCAGCTGTGTGGTGTGGTATTCACAGTCTATAAACTGCATGTATGCACAGAAATGTCCTTCTGCACTGGTCAACCCAATGAATCTCAGGTACACAGCTCTGCTTTATCCCAGTGGGAATTTCATAGACAATTTTGAAAGTTTTTATTCACTGTGTTTCATTATTACAGAAAAAACCCAAACCAACAACAAAGAATCCCCAACAGCTCTGTGGCACTGCTATACCAGTAGAAGAAGAGGGAGCTTTTGTAGTATGCAATCAGAATTTTTCATCCAATCTCAGCAATTTCTATTACTTGAAAGTTTCTGTTGCTGCTAAACCAGAGGGGGAAATACAGACCTAATGTTAATCTTTCTAAAGGTGAAACATTCAGCTAATTCTCCAGTATTACTTTACACAAAAACTGTGCAACAGACATGATTTTGTCTTGGTCTGGACAGACTGACCTGTGTCATCTAGATATATAAAGAGAACAATTAGACTGAACAACTAGAAACAGTCTAAATAGTAGGAACCAAGAACATCTGTGTTGCTTTAACTAACATCAGAACACAGTCAGAACAAATAATTAAATACATTATTTTTCTAGACTATGCTTACATGGGAAAACTTTTTCTAAAAAATCTATTTTTGGGGTTCTCTTTAGAAATTAGTTTTATAAAGTAACAAGATATAAATATTGTGTTTTCTGTCTGCCAGTCTTTCAGTCCTCATCTTAGATCTTTTGAAATTACTGGAAAATTTATATAAAATATAACAGTGATAGTTTCTTTTTATTTTGTTGGCATTTTATTAGGATATGTGGCTGTATAGGGGAAACCAGTAAGTGCACTCAAGGTGCAAAATGACAGCATGAGTTGTTAATCTGGACTTTATAACAAAACCTCTACATAGGAGAGATTTATGATTTTTCCTAATAGAAGGAAAGTTTCAGCTGGATCTCACTTACTTTGTTCTGACCTTTCCTTTTATTCTTCTTTGCTGACTGTATCTGTTAATCTTTCTGTCTTTGGAATATGTATGTTGCTGTCACCTCATCTTGCCAGGTGATATATTATGAAGTTTTATTTTATTGTCCTTTTAACATTGTTATCTTACTGGCAAACTTTCTTCTACAGGACTGACTTCTTTCTGTACTGTTGTTGTTGTGTGTCTGTACTCTGTCTCTTTTGTATTTTGATGTGATAAGATCCTTATTTTTTTGTAATATTTAAAGGATGAATCTGTTCCAGGTGTCATAAACAGATACCTCCTATAAACTTTGTTTCTTCTTTTGCTAAGGGCATTAATGTTATCTAAGTAGCCATGCTGATAGGACTGATATTCCAGCATCTACTGTCCACCATTATTCCTTTTCTGTTTGCTATAATTCATTCTGCATTCTTGCAGATTTCTTGCTCAGTCAGGTGAAGCCTCTGCTGTTGATGGTGGTTGTCTGGTTTAAAGAAATCTGTTATAATTGGCACATACATCTGTCAGAAACTGTGGGGTTTTTATTGAGAAAACACTTCATTTTCTGAGAGAAGAAAAAGATTCATTAGAAGCACTGTGCTTTGAAGTAATAATGCTCAATGATAGATTCTAATATGAACCATGAGATTAAACAAAGCATTCTTGAAGATGCATTTTCCTTGTGAAAATGTGTAGCATCCCAAGCCCTACGTACGTGTTTCTTGACCCAATTATTTGGCTGACTTTGATCAGAATTTTTCTTCAGTAGCATATTTTGCAATGAAGAAGCAAAATCAGTGAAAAGAGCTGAATACTTCAGTATTTTTTTTTTCTAATTGGAGAACAGAGGAAAATTAAATTTTTTTTAAGGAAGGTATACAAGCAGTATACCTACTGCTCAGCTAGTCAACCTGCAGTGTGAATGAGAGAATTGATTTACGGATGTCTGCTATGCAAATTTAATCATAAACCCTTTGATGGTCAACTTGTGTATTGATAGGATTTGAAGGTGCTTACCATTATTTGCCATGCTGTTTTTGAGATGTAGGCAGCAAATGGAGCAAACCTTTAGTACCACAGTTTCTTCTGTTCAATTTCAGCTGCTTTCAAATATAGAACCAAGACTTTCAGATGAACTGTTAAGGGCAGCTTTTTATGCCTATGGATAGTCTCACTATCCTTGCAGATTCATTTTCATGCAAAAATTCATTTCGGACATGTGAAATGTCTGTAGGGTCAGGGCAACAAACTGGAGCTCAGGAATTTATCTGTAAAAATAATTGTTTGCCATCAGAGACCAAGAAAGAAATAGGGAAGTATCATTTACCCTTTCAGTTTAATAACTTTCTATAATGTCTGCTAAACAAAGGGAATATTCTTCAAACTCCGAATTCTCTTTCTGCTGGCATGCTGACCTCATTTATTGCTGTAGGATGGGAACGAGAGAGAAAACTGGGATGCTTCACCTTGAAAATAACATCAGCTGTCTCTGACATCAATATTCTAAGAATGAATTCAAAAGAATCTCCCCAAAGGAAATAAAAATAGGAAAAAGTGTGGCCAAAATACACAACCTCTGTATTAATTAAAGTGAACCTACCTGTTGCTCTGAAAGCATCTTCTTAAACTGCCTGAGCTTCCTTCTGTGACAATGTCTGAGTAAGAACAGTCATAACAGTGTAACAGTATTTATTCTCGCAAATGTGCTTTATTTCAGTTTCTATTTTCAATTCTAAATAATACCTAATTGTCTTTGACAGAACAAGTGGTAATCTCCTAACACTCAGAAAAAAAAAGAAGTGGATGATGTGATGTACAAAACCAGTCCTTTTGTTGCATTCAGTTTTGTCACACAAATGTTAGTGATTGACATAACAAAGGTTACAAGGATCAGCAGACTGAGTTGTGTCAGTTTTTCCCTTGCTGAAGATGTCACCATCATTAGGTGCAGTCAGGTCTTCTGGAAATTCCCTAGGTGTCCAGGTCTTTTTCGATAAAAACTGTATGCTAATCATTTCTATTCTTGCACAACTCTGTCATATATTTTTCTTCTCATGCTGTTTTTGTGACTGAGCAAGCCTTTTTCCCTGTGCTGGTTTCATATTTGCAGGTACAATGGAACAGATGGAATAAACCAAAGGTCTGTGCAGCAGAAAATTCACTGTTTCATGTTAGGGTAATGAGTAAAAAGGCTTATGGTTGCTTCTACTTGTGTGTTTCATAGTAGCAAGATTGTAATAAACATTCTGTAAGCTGTACAAACACTTGAGCCCGAGCTCATAGAAGTTGAGAAGAATCTTCCCACTGATTCAAATAGCTTTGTATGAAACCTCACTTTTAAGTTAGTCATGATGCAAATGTTTTACTCACATTTCACCTGCCTTATATAATTAAAAAATCTTTTTATTCCTATGTTCTTTTTATGTCTTTTAGCATGTGGTGGGTTGACCTTGGCTTGATGCCAGGTGCTCACCCAGCCACTCTGTCATTCCCCTTCCCAGCCATAAAGGGGAGAGAGTAAGTCGGAAACCAACTCATCTTTAATATCTGTTTAGAGCTCTACTGAGCCTTGGAACTGACAGCAGCTGGTCAGCATACTCCTTGTGTTCTGACTTCACTAGCTCTTAGAAAAAGTACTTATCTTATTATAAAAATACCAACTCATGTACTGCTGCAGACATGAGCATCAAGGGAAGAAGTAGTGAGACATAGTTATTCCATTTCTGAAATAATGAGCAGAATGACTGACTTGATTAATCAGTTCATCTGATTTCCTGGATCCATGTGTCTTCTGGTCTCATTTTTAGAGCAAAACCAAGAAATAATGATGAATTTTTCTCTAGATGTTGCATAAGTATGTTTCATAGGAGACTAAAACAATCCCAAATTTATTTAGTGTTCCATGCTTAAAAGAAAATTGTGAAATCAAATAGCACAAATGTGCTTTACCATTTATAACCAAAGATGGTATATCAGGTTCAGGTATCATCATATGCTAAGAATATCAGTTCTTTCCAACTTTTTACTTTACTGAACTTGCTACCTTGTAAAGACTTAGTTGCTTTTCCCAGTTCTCTGAAATGAAAGCAGTTCTTTAAAATCTCTTATGTTCTTTGCAATTCAAGAGTCATAATAAGATAACAGCAAGTCTGGGAAAAGATACTACTGCTGCTCCAAAATGTTTAGCCTGAGTCTCTCTTCTGCACTTTGCAATCATTTACATCAGAAATACTATGGAGTCACAATGATAGCAATCACACTAACATTTTGATGAAGGGAAAATCTGCTTGGCACATTTTAAATAAGGGTTGAAGCAGTTTATTGATTTATTAGCAATGTAGTTAATGAGCAATCAGTGAACTGCATCTTCAGGGTCTGTGTCAGTAATGTAATAGACAAACCAGGATACCAGATGCTTTAAAATATTAAAATACAGGTACAGTTTTCTAAACTCCATTCTAGGCTGAATCCTGGAAAGTTCTAAGCCCTGCTCCATTCACTGTGATGATTCCATGTTGCAGAATTTTAGGTCTATTCCCACTGGCACATTCAGGTTCCCTTCTGGCCTTACTGCCTTCTTTCACTTTGTAGTTCCTCTTGCTAATTTTATTGAGTGGTATTTCTGTTCCTGTAACACCAGGAACCAGGTCGTTGTACTACACAGATGTGTCGTCTCTAGCAGTATAATATATTTAGCACCATGCTGAGTTTTAATCCTGCTGCTTATACGTAGGCAGTTGTAATAGTGTCACATAACAAATCATTAGCATGAAATGTTCTTGGAATTTTTCCAGATTTCAGCATCATCATCATTCATCAATAACAGATGTTTTAAAAATATATGAACATTTTTCAGTCCAGTTGTTTTTTCAACATCCTTTTCAAGTATGAAAATTTTTTTCTTGGAATGGTAATCAGTGCTTGCATTTATCTCATTAGTACCATGTGTACAAACATTCATATCCATTTCTAGCCTTTGTAGTGCCTACAGGCACATATTCATATTTTATTTCTTTCCTGTGAAGTTTGCATGGTGTAAATATATCAGAGTGCAGGTCAAAAGCTTCCAGCTCCTTTCAGTCATCTGGATGATTTTAAATACTTCCTCTGTGCCATACACAAGCAATGGTATCCTCTTCTACATATTTGTCCTCTTCTTTCTAATTTAAGGAAGTTTTATACTTACTGATGTTTATTAGGGGGAGAAGTTGTTGTTTTTTTTTTAATTTAGTTTGGTTTGGTTTGGTTTTTTTCTTATTCTGATTCTGTGTTCTCCCTAGAGCTGGCAAGATGCACTGTGTACTCCTCAGTCATCATGAACTGCAGGTGCTCTTTCTAGAAATGGTGAAATTCAGTGCATGGTCTAAGGCAGGTCAGAAAAAGATGACATAATAGATGACTAAGTGACTTATCAAATAAAAGATCTGTTCTGTTCCAGGATAAAGGGGGGGTTATCTCATACATCTCTTTTGGATAATTTTAGAGTGCACCCTGACCTTTCCTGGGAGCTTTTCTGATGTGACAGTTTTCTGTGGAGTTGGCATCCAACCTCCTTCATGTTAAACTGATTGCTCTACCTGTTGCAATCATGTAAACTATAGATTTACTTGGCCACTGAGGAGCCAGCCCATTCACTCTGGAATTTTTATCTAATGACACATCTGTGTCAAGACTGAACTACTTTCTTTTGGACTCGTCTATGAATGGAGAGAAAAGTCTTAAATTCTGCATCTCTGCTTAGGGAGAGTAAGAGGTAAAACATTGTTAGAACTGCCCTCTTTTCATCATATAACTGCAGAAGACTAGGAATAATCTGAAACTCACGTAGAATTTGATAAAAAAACAAGCATTACTGGATACTGTCCTAATCAATGAGGCTGGTGATACAGGACTTGTGGAGTGATACAGGACTGCCTATAGATAGACAGCAGATCTTTTCAGAAATTCAAAGGAGGCACTTGATTCACTGACTTTACCATCCATGTTGTAGGGAAAAACCATGTGATTGGTTCTGTAGAGAAAAGAGTATGACCTGATCATCTAGATGCCTTATTTAATTAGGAATAATAGAGACTGGGAATCTAGATCTCAGCCACTCATCAAGTGTAAGCTAGAACCAATTTGTCATATGAATATAGATAAATAGATACATAGACATATAAAAGCATTTTCCCATAAATTTTTTCAACTAAAGCTTGTCAAAACCTGTAATCAAGGAATAACTTAAGCTTTTTAAGGAAAGGATACACTGTGGGGTTTGTGGATTTATTTGTTTGTGGGTTTTGTTTGTGGTAGTGGGGCTTTGTTTTTTGGGGTTTTTTCCCCCCTTAGGTATGTGCTTTATACATTGGTATAAAGCAGGATTCTCAACTGAATGCTTGCAAGAACAGAACTGCTGAATGTTCAATTTTGGCAGTATTTCCTGAGAGGGTAACAGTCCCGGTCCAGACTTAGGCTTCTCAGTAAGGTTGTTAATGCAGTAAAACTGTCTCTGCTCTTTTATGTCTGTACTTAAAAACTGCCAGACAATATAATATTTGTCTGGAAGACTAGAACTATGAATGTGCAGCAAAATCGTATTGCTCTAGGGACATAAGCATTTTAAAGCAGGAATGATAGTTTTCTATCTCTGTAAGCCCCAAATTAATCTCTGCAAGCTCGATTAAACTTCAGCAGAATGACTGAAAGCCCATAGACATTTCCTCTTGACTTTCATGAGATTCGCTTCGCTTTCAAAGGGTAAAATGACCATATATTTCAGTTTGAGTGGAATTTCTCTTTACATAGAGAGTTGGGACTCCAGAAATATCTTCATTAAACATACATGTCTGCCTGTGTTAATTGCAAAATTTTTTTTTATAAATATTTACTTAAGGTTGAATTTTCTATGTACTTATTTGGAATAAGTCACACAGTAGAATAACATTCATTACCTTTTAAATGAATGCTTTGGAGTGAAAAAAAGCAGTTCTTCCTCTTTTCTCCTAAATTGAAGAACTTGTTAAGATTGCCATTCAAAGCAATTTTTTTTAGCAGTTGGCTCATGTTTCACAATTAAACTTAGTGAAGAGACTAAGCTGCTGTGAGGACAAAAGTTGTGCATTTAAGACTATGATTAATGTAATGCATGGCATTCTAAATTTGTTCCAATTATTTATTTACATAAAACAACAGCAGAAAGAAAAACAGTTCAATTATTAGTCTAGTGCTGTAATGAGTCTTGTGTCTGAAGTAGTGCCAAGCACTGGAAACTTAAACTTGAAAGAAACTATATGGACATTAATAGAGAAATCTGCCTGTAAACAATTCTTTAGCATTAAGTGAACCAAAACCAAGCTGACAGTCTGGATAAACAAATGCAAACTGAATGCACATTGTTTTATGCTTCATTCATTACGCTAGACAGTTCAATTACAATCTGAAAGACATATAGACCAGTTAACGCACTTGTTGTCCACTGACTTGGTGGATATAGAATAATGCCTCTTGTTGTTAAACTTGTTTGGCAGAATC
Source organism: Empidonax traillii (assembly GCF_003031625.1). Lineage (NCBI taxonomy): Eukaryota > Metazoa > Chordata > Aves > Passeriformes > Tyrannidae > Empidonax > Empidonax traillii. Next base: position 472,009 of record NW_020955399.1, on the reverse strand, counting down.
TTGAATATGGTAAGATGCATTTTACGTCAAAGTAATTTCACCAGCTCCAGGAGAGTGACATCATGCATTTGTCTGGACTTTCATTTGTGATTATTCTTAAAGATCTCGTGGATATGAAATGGAATTTCACTTTTCCAGGAAGGTTAATTCTTTTAGTCTGTGGAAATATGATTTTAGTGCACATGGGCAAATGGAGATGGCTTATTTAATTGCAAATCTACCCTCCTCTCTCTTCTCCCTTCCATTCCCCTCCTCTTCTCTATTGCATCTTTCATCCTTGTTTTCAAAATGCTTGTATTTTACTCTTATTTTATACTTTTTATAGATGTTACATTTTATATATTTTGCATGTAATTCACTTTTTGATACTATCTGTGCATTCCTGATGTGGTGCCATCAACCTCTCTCTTTGCCAGGGCAGGCCTCTGCATTTGTTCTTTGTGAACGCAGCTGCTCGATGCATCTGACTGATTCAGTCAGATCTTGCTCAGCTTACAGTGTGTTTTACAGAGGACTGCATATTCAAAGAAGTAATGTTAAGCTCTTCACACTTCATCTCTGAGTCATAGCTCTATCCCTTCGCTTGACCTGCTCCTCTGAGGTGCCCTAACTCTGGGATCAGAAATGAACTCTGCCTTCTTCCCCCTCCACTCATAACCACATGATTCCTTGGGTACTAAGTAGAAAGAATTCAGTGTTATGAAGACAAACGCAAAGTGAAATTCCTCCTTCTCTTTACTGTTTAAGGGCAGGTTGCTTATATGGACAAATTAAAACAGAAAATCTTCTAGGAACTACTGTTGTTGGTATTTTTTAATACTAACTTGTTTTCTCTCATGGTAGGGCAGTAATTCTGTTTCTGATAAGATCTAAAATTCTGAGAAAACCGAAGTGACTGATGTTAATGATGCTTTTTAAAACTGATAAGGGATAAAAATCTTCTATGATTAATAATGGCATTTATTATAAGGACTCACTTTTCAAAGTGAAAAACAATGAACAAGAAAGAGTGTTCTCTTTTAATTATACTATTTTTACAACAGCATTAATTTCTTACTCACCAGTAACTGTTACAGAACTAGATACCCACATAGTTCTTGGCAAATGCATTAGCCTTTGAAATTAATTTTGGATGAATTTAATACTGTGGAGTTGTACCTTAACTATACTATATGCATTAAGCACCTTCTTGGTAGCTGGATTAGAGCGATCAATTTTCAGTCAATGAGATAGTTTCATGTGTGTCTTGTTTCTCTTAGGAAAGATCTCATTATAGTTATGAAGTTACACAATTATTCTCATGAAGTTTCAATGCCTGAAAGAGAGCAATCTGAAAAAAAAAACCTTACAGACTGTCTACAACAGGCTATGGAGATGAATAGTGCATTGTAATAAAATGTTTTCTCTTTTCCTTGATTTTTCATTTTGCCAGGAAGTTTCAATTTCTTTTCTTCTGGAGCTTGTGAAAATCAGGCGAGTTTATTTAAAGAAAACTTCAAATGTAATAGTTTAATTTTTGGCAATATTTCAGCTCTAGTTTCAAAGTGAATAAGAATCAACTTGTTAAAGAGCTTCTGGAGCTTGGACGTACCAACAGGCAAATGAAAAAATTAATATCTAACAGGACACCTGCAACTCAAATCATCTACCTGCCATTCCAATGTTTCATGTTTTTCTAAATCAGATAAGGATGGCAACTTTACCTACAGAGGTAAAAATTCTGCCTTCTTTAAGTATAATAACTGTTCATATTCTCCACAGAACTTAATCTGTCCTAGTTAATATGGTGGAAATCCCCCGAGTTAGAAATCCTCCTAATAATTTTTGTGGGATATTCAAGGACCATGATTGCCTGAAATCCTCAGTAAGGTAGTTGCATAATCATTTTATTATGTTTGGAACTACCATTGTTAGGTTGATTTTAAAGAACAAATCTCCTCCCCTGAGGCAGGTAGAAAATTTCATTTTATCCCAGCAACAGGATCCAGCTTTTCTATCACAGTGTCATGCTAATTTCAGTAGGTAAAAAAAAAAAATCTGCAATGCAGCTTCTCAGAACATCCTTTTGTTTGAGTTCTCTTCCCTTGTGGACATTAGTTCGCATAGATGACCTTTGAAACAGGGAAGGAAATCTGCTGGTTTTTTTAATATAGCACAGATCTCTGGCTGAATGTCTGTGTACAGTATAAGCAAACAAAAATAAATTGTTCCTTACCTGAATCTGAATTTATGGTAACTATTATCTGCTAGTTCTCTAAAGTATGGCTTGCCTTAAACTGCTTTCATGATAGGTGTTCATATTCCATGAATTATGTTTTGTCTGTGACACGAAAATGTAAGAAATGGAGGTTAGCTTAAATCCAAGACAGGAAGAGGTTTATACAAATAGAAAGCAAGTAACTGTGTCTGACTTTGCTGCAATACATTTCTGTTCTAATTCAGAATTTGAAATAACAAGTAGGACAATGTTCTCTTCATACCATCCTGGACAGGCAAATGTTGACAATAAAAGAAAAAAGTGGTGATCTGTGATGGAACATACTGTTAGTATTGCTGGGATAATAGGAAAAACAATTATTCCATGAGATATAGAGGATTTTAAAAATCTTGTAAGCCTCTGGAATCACTTAGCAGGACAAATTCCCCAGTCTGAATTCAAGTGCTTTTTTATTTGTTGTTTTGTGGTTTGTGTTTGTTTTGTGGGTTTTTTTGTGGTGGTGTTTTTTTTTTTTTTTTAATTTTTTTTTTTAAACCAAGGATGTACAGTGAATTCTATATTGCAAAATACTTACTTCTAGTCAGTATAGATTTTTTGCATACCCAATTAAAACAGTCACTATTTATTTTTCTGTTTTAATATATTTTATTAATGTTATATTTTATATTATTATATTTTTATAATATTTGATATGTTTTATTTAATATATTTCTGTTTTAATATTTTCTGCTCAAATCCTTGGCTTAACTCTTATAAACTTGGGTGAGAAATTTGGATACAAGCCAAGATATGGAAGTTAGTAGCACTGATGAATTATTTCTTCCTTTCAATGCCCTGTAGACAGATATTCTCACTCATAAATCCTGAGGACCACTGCACATTCAGCACTGACCATGAAATATTGTTCTCATGTTTGAGAGAAATGGAAGGAGTCTAGGAGTGTGCAAAGTGATTCATTTTGTGAAGAGGAGTAACCAGGAAGCAATTACTGGAAACGAGACCCCTAACTTTTATTAGAATCCTGGTTGTTCTAATCTTTTCAATAAGCATTTGTATTCTTTAGGTAAACAGTGCAGATGATCAAGGCTCAGGTGTAGAAATGCATTCATGATACTCATTTATACCACCTTCCCTTTGTGAATAGTTTAGTTGCTTAGGCATGTATTTAAAAAGTTTTGTTTCTTGGTGGAAAACAGTGGGGTTAAGTACTGAAAAATCTGAGGTCAGAGAATGGCCTTCATTTTTTGAAGGCACGTATCTAATAATCAATTCTTATTTAAAGAGAGTTCATAGGTACCTTTCTGATCTGAGCTCTCAAGGAGGCACAATTGTCTGTGAGGCCATTTGAGTTGGGTGTGCTCCTTTGCAGGTTATTCTCTGTTGATCAACAATGGATACATTCACCACTGAAGAGTTCTTTCCTATCTATGATAGATAAGGGTCGTGATGTGAGCATTTGGGTCTTTGGGCTTTGGTTCCTGACTTGTGTTCTGGCTCTGAAGCCAGTCCCCTAACAGTGACTGAGTGAGTGAACTGCGCTGATTTCTGAAAGCACATTACAACAGTGGTTGTTTCTGTCATTCCTTTAGCATTCTGAAAAAGTTTATCTGAAGGATATAGGGACAGAGAAACTTTCATTGCATTATTTTATAAACCTATAGGACCTACAAATGTTGTGGCAATAGAAATAACAGGGACGACACTAAAATGCAGTGTTCAGCAAATGAAAAAAGGTAATGTTCATTGGTAGTTATGCCAATTGAAAGAGTATTTTATTCTATTGGGATTGGGAAATTATTAGAGGTCAGTTAATAACTGGAGGAATTTTATTGTGTTTCAACTCATTGTCTGATGCTTAGTTATCCATTAAATGAAGTTTCTTTGATTTAAATTTTGCTTGGAAGGATGAAGAAATTTTATGTTCTTAATATGGAAATTACTTGAAATTTAAGCTGATAATTGTATAGCTTGATTTTAAAATATCACACATTTATGGTAATATGCAGAGCACCCTGTCTTGAAATCCAAGAATGACATTCGTTTGCAAAAGCAAATAAATCTGTTGGTTGAAATTGCTTTATTACAGGAAATCTTTTATAGGAAAAAGTAACATTTTCTAATGATACTGTTTGAAAGTTGCCTGTTCAGGTCTGGAAGGGTCTCTCAACTGTGGCATGAAGGAATCTTGGCATTTTGCTCTCATTATTAGCATACTGTTTTCTATGGCTTAGGGTTTACTTTTGTATATTTCATAAAAAATGAAGAATCTTTTTTTATTCTTGACCCTTTGGAGAGCTGGAAACTAATGCACTTTTTTTATTTTATGCACCTGAAACTTTAAGGAGTTTTTAGTGTAGTATTTCCTTTTGACATGGTTGATAGGAGGCTGACTATACATTTTATTCTAGTACAGTGTGGTGGAAGACACAGTATAGACTTTCCTTGGACTTCATCCAGGAATTCTTGCAAACATTTTGGTGTCTGTGATAATAATGAACACATATAATCATGTTTTCTGTATCTTTAAAAATTCAAATAATACGTTTATCTGTCCAGCAGAATTCAGAGACTTGACTGAACTGCTAAACAGTATGAACTGCAAAGATTATTGATCTTTTTATTCTCCAATATTAAAAAGTTCTCCGTGTATTACATTTCTGATTTATCCAAGGGGCTGTTTAAGTAAGGCATGTGAAAACAAAAACCCGGCATCTTCATGAAGATGTATCTGGCCAATATAGCCTTACAACTGTTCTCAAATATGTAATTTTTATTCTTTACTTCTACTCCAGCTTATCAGCACTGGGCAAAACATTTGGTTTCTCTAGGCACCTATCCAAACTCAGACTGAAACTGTGGAACACAGGGAGATAAAATTTCAGATGCATTCTGGGCAGCTGTGAATATATATTCTGCCTTTAACACTGTAAATGTGCTAGGACCAAATTATTTTCCTCGGTGTCTAATAGAGATGCTTACCTGTAACATTCTTTCTGAAGGAAAACAGAAAACAAAGAGTCCTAGTTTACAGGATTTATAACTCTTGTGTTTCCTTTTTTTTTAATTTGTGGGGAAAACTAAATTGATTTGTTGAGCAAGAGCAGTGTTAAATATAGCCCGCAGTATAGAAAAATTATACTGTGTTTGACATATTGATCTTACGTCTGGACATTTGAGGCATTATATCACAATCTCAGTGATGTTCGTGTCCTGTGGGCAATATTTTATTGCTTGAAAAAGACATTACAAATACACAGTAATATTATTTATTGTTCATTGAGCCATAGCAGTTAGGAATAGAAAATGACCTATTAGATCATGCAGTCTATCTCTCCACAAAGCAAAGGACATCTCTGCAAGTGCAACTTGATGACAGCTAGATATATAATTACGACAAGAGTGCTACAAGTCTAGGAGGGCAAATGTGCAGCCTTAATTAATTTTTTCATGCAACTTTTTTTACAAGTTGATGCACTCTATTGACCAATGCAATTATGTATATGTATATAGATCTATATATCTGTAGGAATTCAAAAATTATTTCTAATATTGAATTCACCTTATTTTTGGTATCCTGTCAAAATATATAATTCACTTTCATATTTGACTGATAACCAACTGGAGAAAAATTGATAAATCCTTCATCTAGAATTTGCTTTCCTGGGAAAATCTCAGAGCAGATAAGCAACAATTCTTTTCTGGAAGTTTAGAACCAAAATTTTTTTGCTTTCCCTCAGCTATGAAGTTTATTCTCAACAATAAGGACTCTAAACGGTATTAAGCCATATTTTTATTTTAAGATGCAATCACTATTTAGGGGAAGGTAATTGTGTGCCATTGATAAATTTTTCTATAAATAAATAAATAAATGCATGCCTCTTATGCAGTAGGCAAAATTAAAATGTTAATGCAAGTCCTATTAGAGCAGGATTGATTTGCACTGATGTTGTAATGTGGGTGGATGCCAGTCTTAAGAAAAGTCTTTCTCCACAGACGTTAATAGAATGGTAATAGTAAACAAAAGAAAACCCCAGTTTTCAAATATGAGAATAATTAGAATGTGTACTCATCTGTCCTTCAAAAAGATCTCTCCTTGCCTGCCCCAAACTTCAGCAGGGAGTAGTCAAGATGAAAAATTACTGATTGAAGTGTGCTTGAGGGAGATTGTTGTAAAGGAAAAAGAACCAAATCGAACAACTAAAACACTGTAAGTGGGTGAAAGTGCTTTGTTGTTTGTAACTCTGCAAGAATTTGTGCATTCCTATCAGTAACTGAATTCTGATATGAATAAAAAATTTTTTGGTCTGCAAAGCCAGACTATTAGTAAGATGAAAAGTCTGTCATGCCTTCTATTATTTATAGTGAGTTCTGCTGTTTTATTATGGAATGATTGGTGAGTTTCAATCCCTTTGAATAATACCTTAATCTGTAAGAGAACTTGTTCATCTTACTAGGACAGCATACAGAGTTAAGCATTTCTCAACATGTGTGATGTTGACAGAATTATTGCCATATTAAGCATAATGCATAACTGCTGCAGCACTTCTCGTGCTGTTACTTTATTATTGGAGACTAGCTAGAAATGAGTAGCTACTAATAACTGTGATTTTTAAAATAAGATTTTCAGAGAATTATTTTACCTAACAAATAATTATCTGCATTTTTTCTTTTTATTTCTCTCTGATGCTAAAAGAAAAGTTCAGATAATGATTACTGATATTGTGGATAAGGTTGAAATTCCTCATTGATTCCATACCAAAACATGTCAGGGGAGGAAATCCCCACTTTTCCATTTTCACTTCAATATTTTGTTTTCTGCAGAACCTTTTTTGCAGATGATTTTTTAATTTCAAATGCCGTCACCTGTAGAAAAAGATACATCTCTGAAGCTATGTCTTCAATAACAGCTCTGTATCAATCTGTTTTATACTTTGCAATTGCTAATATGCAAACATCTTTGCACAAACACACCTCATGGAGATAATGATGGCAAGGGGGGAAAGTGTACCTGGGACCATATGGGATGAGCTGCCTTGTGTGGCTTCAGCAGCTTCAACTATAAGCCATGGTGTTAAGAATGTGTCTCATTGCGAGCTTAGAAGAACTATTAGGAGTTCTGAGGTAGAGGATAAATCAGAGATGAAAAAAAATAAAACAGCCTGAACTCCCCAGTTTTTTTTTTAAATTAAATATGCACTAAATTAAAAGTTGCTGTTATGTAAAAACAATCAAATCATGCCTTTAATTTCAGCTATGTGTTCTGCTTACTTATTTCTGAAGAAAGCTCCTAGCGCAAGAGCAAGTGGGAACATAATTGGCGTTGTGTATTCTTGACTGGAACCTCATACCTGGGCTGGAGTTTCTTCCATTAAGCTTAATGAATAGATTTTGAATAGCAGTTTTGAGAGTCCCCCTGCTCCTTATCTATCCACTTGAAAATTATTTGTCAACTAAATCTGTCAGCTCTCTAACCTTCTTGTCTACAACCATTGTTTTGCAACAGTAGCATGCTTTTACTAAAGGAACTTGGGCAAATAATGCAAAATATGTGCTCCAAATTTTGCTTGAAAAGTTATTTAGCCACTTTTCTCTCTCACACACACACATATATAAATGATACATTCATCTGTAGGTGAAATTTGAGGAACGATATTAAATATTTGTTGTCATTTATGCTATTTTGAATTCTTAAAAAGTTGAACTTACACGTTTCTTTACAATGTAATGTCAAAAGTTTGTCTACTTCTATAGCTCTTATGTAAGTTAGCAACTGCAGAAGCAATCTAATTCAATGAAATTTTTCTCCAGCAGAACTTGAGGAAATCATCTCTTGTGAGAAATGAATGTGATTTTTCCATTTTAATTTGGTAGAAAATGAACTGTATGTCATTAGGATTTATAGGTTAATCACTCAGAGAAACTAAGAAGTAGCAAAATATGGAGTCTAAACGTACCCAACCAGCAGGAGTAGCTTCTGTGATATTCCTGAATTTGTACCTAGGAAAGATTGTAGTATCTGGTATTTACGAATGAGATACTTCAGGGGGGAAAGGTCACTTGATATTTACAGTCAAGATCCTGTTTTCTCAGAAGGTTTGTCCACCGTTCTGCTGGAGCAATTGGTGGCTTGTACAGCCTGTGGCATGGAGCTTAATATAACCTTGCCCTATTGATGCTACTGTTACACAACTGCACTTAAAATGAAGATGAAAGGGAATATTCCATATGCGCAAGGTTCTTGTTGTTGTCTTTGCCAGTTCATAAGTGTATGCATCTCTTGTTGCAGATGAAAAGGTAAATCTCTAACTCCCAATTTTAGTTGTGCTTTCAAGTGAGCCCCGTAGGGAGGGAAAGTACAGAAACAATTCTAGTATGCATTTATGAGGTTGCTCATTAGCACATCTGCCCTCAGTAGATAACCGGAAAATGCATATGTCCTCAACATTGTCTTTTCTCCAAGCAATTGACACTCTGCTAATGTAGCATGAGTATAACCCTCTACTGCAAAGGAGCATATACTGCACTAACAGAAAAGTATAGAAACCAATTTTGCCCATTTCGTCACCCTTTAAAACCATGTGTTTTAAGAGTCAGACACCTAGCTATACAGAGAGACACAACCACCTAAATTAGACTTCTGACTCTATCAACGTGTTCACAAAACCCTTGTCTAGTGGTTAGGGAACCTTCTAAAGTTTAGGCAACAGGCATCTGAATCTTCCCCAGGAACCTCTAGTTTTGCTCTTCCACGTGCCCAGTTGGATGGCCATCCCGGTGAATTGCTCATCAGAAAACTTCTGTGCAATTCAACGATTAATCTCCCAGAGAGCTGCACTTTCCAATCTTAGTCTAATTGTTTTAATGCCAGCTTTCAGATCTGTAATTTCCAGGTTAAACAAACAAACATGTAAAACTGAACTGAGTTGTTTAACACAGCATCATGTTAACAACTACAATCAGCAGGGCTGAAAGCTTTTCAGGCTGACAGCTGCTACTTTGGCTAATGAAATATTAAGAGCAGCAGCTGGGTGTTGTCTTTCATGTAGACTGGGAAGTGGTATAGGACAAGTGCTTTAGCATGGTATCTGACTGTTGCAAGTCAGAATCAGAAATCTTTAATATAATTAATGTATTCCGGTTGCACTTCACATAATTTGTTCAGATTTGATATCTTTCAGCTTGTTTCCTTCCTAATATTTGAGCCCAAGTTTGCTATTCCAACCCCAATATTCCACTCCACCTGCTTGGGGAATACAATTCTCACTTCTGAGGCATTTCATGCTAGTCCCAGTATTTCATCCCAGTAATCATCCTCCCAGCATGGGAAATATTTCTTAAATGGAATACATCCAGACCCATCTTTAGGTTTGTAATACAGATGAGAGAGTTAAGAGCTTGAACTCGCTGCTTAGTCATTAGAGAAAGAGTGAGAAATCTTCAGATGATAATTAGGATAATATAAGAATACTTGTAGATCCTTGACTGTAGAAGGAGTCTGCAGCAATTGTATTCCTAGATTCCCTTTGATTAGGGGCCTCAGATTCTGTCTATAGCCCTTATTTACTCTACTGCTTTCTCAGGACACTGTTCTCTCACACTTCTTTGTATTGTCTGAGAGAATTCATTACAAAAACCCTACAGGATAAGCATCCTTATTTTTTTCTGCCAGTTCAAGAACCTGGCCTGGAGTGAACTGTCAAAACCAAGAAAAATCGTTCTGTGGTCTTACAGGCTTGATTCCAAACCCAGCTGGGCTATAAGAACAAAGCTTCCAAGTTTAGGAAGAAAAAAAAAGCCTGTGGAAAACAGTAGGATTGTCAGTAAGTTGAATTATGGTCCTCATTTCTTTGAGATCAGTGGAGGACAGCAAACCTAATCAATGCAAACTGGAACTACTGGCAGCAGGCTTTTAATCTTTAGACTAAAATCTATGATCAAGATTGCACTCAGTGCTAGGTAAGGTTTTAATTACAATACAATTAAGAATATACTGAATCTTCAGACTAATAAAACAATGAAAGGAAAATGAACTCTTACAAAATTTATTTGAAACTTCTATGCTGAAATCACCTTAGCATATATACTGAGCATTATGTAAATCTAGTTGCCTAATTGCCCCATTTTTATGTGACTGAAAACTTGTGGGAGGCCACAGTAAATACACACATCAATATTCATTTTCTTTGTAAGTGACAAGAGCCTATGCAAAGCCATAGGAGGTGATAAATATGTTATTGTATTACATTTCCCATCATGTATACACATATATCATCCAGGGACAGGGCCATGGCATACCTTTCATGATTTTACTTCTAGCTGCTGTCATTATTATTCCTGCTGAGTGCTAATAGCAAAGAAGGCTGAACACAATTCATTGCATATTCCCAGTCACATAGGAATTTCCAAATTGCAGCAGGTCCAATTAGTATCTTAAAACCTCTGATGTATTTACTGCAGATACTGGAATCTCTGCACAGCTTTAAATACCAGCTGTGTACTGTCAGCAGTGAAACCCTTTGCCTGCAGACTTCAAATGTACAGTGATATTTTGAGGTGTAGTAAAACCTGACCATTTTCTGAAGCTTTCTGTTAGTCTGTAGGTCCAATACTCCACTAGACAACAAGCAAGGCTCTGTCATTGTTCCAATCACAGAAGAAAATTATTTGGCTTCTTGATCAGTGCTTTGTAAGGAGGAATGTCCTTGCAAAATGTGTCTGCTTAAACAGGAAATGGCAAAATCAAATCCTAGAAGTCTGGGCTCCTTGGGAAGAGCTGTCTAAAGCACTTACCATAATGGCATTAGTGACTTTGGGATTTATGACTTCTATTACACAAATCAAAAGGATATAGCTTTTATAAATCAGTAAAAAGAATCTTGCCATAGCACATCAGAAACAAAGATTTGGCTGAAATGATGAAACTTGTGTTAGCTTCATAGATCAGACTCCAAATTCCAAGAAGTGAAGATTCCTCATGGAAATCATCTAGCCTCAAGAACCTGCAAACAAACAATTTTAGAAAGACTCTCCTACCTGATGCCAACCATTGCAGCAAGGCTGTCAATGCTTTCTAATGTCAAATATCAGAAACACTTACCTAACATTGGCTGCTGGTTTAGATGGAAAATTAATACTCTTTAACTATAGAAGAATGCATCAAACCAGGAACCAGGGAACAAAGATGTTCCACCTGGTATTTTCATTCTGTAATGGTGGTACTTTCTGCATAATTAACTCTTCCCAGTTATCTCTGATGGAAAATCTGACAAACTCATGTGTTTAATTAAAACGTCTGTAGTTCCTATGCAACACTTCTTCAGGAACTGGAATTTGAAATCAGGATTTTTGTTTCCCTTTATTCTACCCTTAAATAAGAATAAACAGGCTTGTACTCACATAAATAGGTCTGCGCTTATATGCCTGTAGATGCTGGTTAATAAAAAGACAATAATTCTTTCAGCTTGACTGCTAAAGGCATGCCTGCTGCCTTACTGGGAATGATTTCATAGTAGCATAGGACAGAAGTTTGGGAGTTGGACAGGATTTCATATTTACCTGGGCTTTTTTTAGTTCTTGGAGATTTCTGTGATTTTAATATTGAGAAAGAAACAACAACATTGAGACCTTTCCCTCTGTGTAAGAGAAATTAGGATAATATGTGAAGATAAACCAATGAGAGGATGTACATTTCATATTTTAACAGAGACCAAGAGGTATGACAGCTAAGAACTTCTTTAAAATGTTTAAAAAATTCTATTGACAAGGGAGCACACAGTCTTCTGTATCACCAGAATGGAATTTTATCAGTCAGACTCTTCTTTCTTTGATTAAAAAAGAAATTCCATTAACTTCAGGACTGGGATTTTACCATTGTGTTTATAGAAGAGAAAAGGAACTAAGTCTCATTGGCAATGTTATTATAATATATGTAGTGAAATATAGCACAAATTTTGAGCAATCATACATTTTATGCATTATGAAAAATAATAAGAAAAGATTGTTAAGATCTTTAGAAATTTATGCTGAGGGTATACCTCAAGAATTTGATTATTATAATGCCTTAGAAACTGTAGCAGGCTTACTTGAAGATCCACAAGAAATTACTTTTTCACAGACTTCTGGTGTCAGTTGGAAAAGGATGCAATAACTTCTTCACACCGAAAGGATGATATATCCTACTTTTAAGTAAAAGCAAAATTAACTTTGATAGAGAAATTGCTGCTGCATCTGTCTACTTTTAATGAAGCTTACATGATGAAAAAAATTACCCACAAAAAAGCTAGTTTTTCATTGTGTCACTTTTAATATGAATACCTGCAATGAGGTAAATGAGGTAATCTTGTAAAAATCTGTAAAAGTATGAAAAAAAATCTGTGTCTGATCCTCACACCTAATCTCCCTATTGTTATTCAGTTATAGTTTTTAGAGAAAATATACATTTATTTCAAGCTAAAAAAAAAGGAAAAGTGTGAAAACTGTTTATTCATGATCACACTTCTTCCTCTCTGAAATTCCAGCCTGATGAAGTCCTACCTGCAAAGAACTTATATCTGTAAAGATGTTCCCCTTTCTTACTATACAAGTGGAGCAAATAATTCAGACATTCTCTTTATTATTAACCTTTTTTTAATTAGAATTATTTTTTCCTTTTCTCTATAGTAACATCCTATTTTTTTGTGATGCTTTGTCACTATTTCTATTATTAAGACCCTGATTTTTGTACTCCTAATTTTTAAACTTTTGCTAGGTTTAGAGAGGAGTCTTATTACACATAGTTTATGTCTTCAGTGATCAGTTCACTTGTTAAAAAATCCCCAAAACTTAAATTTTGTTTTTCTAAGTGGCATGTGAGGTTGTCAAATTCAAGGCTGACATAATGCAACTGAATTACACCTAGTATAAATATGAATAATTTGTTTCATCATTCGATAATAATATAGATACTTTCAAGATACTTTTCAAGATACTTTCATCCTAATTCTCTAGAGACACTGAAATCTCTAACTCCTGTCAAAATCCATGAGCTTTCAATCTGTAAGCGTCTTAAACTGGGCATTCCACAGCTGCAACGCTGAACACCTTATTACTAAATTTTGAAAATTTGGATCGTCACTTTCAGATTTTTACATAATTTTACATAACTTACTGAGAAGAAGCATATCATCTGGTTTTATACATCTCAAACTCTGTGTTCTGAGGAGGTGGATATCCTGAAAGACAAAATCATGTCCTCATGACTAAAGGCTATAAATTCTGCAAGGGTACTGTGTACAAGAATCAAAAGTGCAGATGAATGAGCAAGCAGCTGCAACAAGGATGGATATCATCTTTTTTCCTTCTACCTGCTATGCCAATTTAGAATTAACATACCTACAGAGCATAGGAGATTTCACTGAATATCTGAAAGCAACACATTGCTAATGCTTTATTTACTCTTGAAGGCTAAAAAAAAGTACTGTTATATTTGGTGATCTAGCACCTGAGTTGATGTAAGAAAGGTTTGTGGTGTTCAGGCATCACCAAGTTAGGTTCTGCTCTCACACAAACTTCCTAAAATGTGAAAACACTGATGTTACTGGGGCTACGTCTGCCTGATAACTGTGCAACTTAAAAAGCAACCTCATTCTCCGGTTCTATGGCTCTGGTCCAATACAGTATCCTGCAGGCAGGCTTGTTCCTTAGTTGATCTTAAGGTTTAATGGAAACAGACAACCTCTGCCACTGTATTCACCAATTATAGGAATTGCCCAGTCACCTTTTTATTAGTATGTACACAAATAAATTACAGGGGTTCAAAAAAGGCCTTAAAAGTGCTAATAAGAACATCAGTGGGGTGTTGTCTCAGACACATGTACAGTAATGTTATGGGAAAGTCTATGAGGTCAGATACTCTGAATAGTCTGAGTTCTGTCTGATACTTGCTGGTAATGTGGATATTTCATTTGCCCAGTGGTAAAGTATCTGTTGTGTGAGAAAAGCGCTGCCCAGAACACCTCTTTTGTTATTAAACACAGAGGATTGATGCTGCAAAGACCTTGGGTAGAAGTGACAGGGCTTATGTGGGAGTTCCTCTGCAGCTCCACTAGTACTGTTCCAGTCACATCCGTTCCACAATGGGTGGACTGGAAATGCTGTACCAGATGCAGCAGTGGGCTCAGAGTGACCTATTAGTGGAATAGAGAGTTTAGAAGGTTGGAGAATTCTAGAATTTTAATACTGGGTAGTAAGAAACAATCACATTGAGACCTTTCTTTCTGTGTAAGAGAAATTAGTATAATCTGTGGTGGTGTAAAGCTTGTAAAGCTTTGATGAAGAGATTATAAAGCTTCTATTGAAAATATTGTAAACCTTTTATTCAAGATGTCAAGTGTGCAAATGGGCCAAAGGCAAAAGACTGGATCCTCCATTTCTGACCAAAAGGGGTTTTTTCCCCCTCCTTTGATCCAAGCAGAAGTCATACCTCAGATATGGCTTATCAGCTACCTAATTGAATCTTTCCATCGACTGGATGCCTGCTTATAGAAATCCTTTGCCTTTTCTGAAATTTACCTATGTTCACAACTCTTCCAATAAATATTTACTAGGGGCTAAAATATGTCAGCCTAAATGTCAGATCAAGAACAATTGAGATTCGTTTGTATGCCATTTGTTTTTGCCTTGTTTCTATGTGCTTTATACCTCACTTGTGAATTCACAATCTCTTTTTCTCTTATATATAGTTGTCGATAATTTGACCTGAAGTTTCACAAAGTATTGGGTGTAAGGAAACATTTTTCTGTAATGCAACTTCAGTTATGTAAACAACTGCTAGTTTGTGTAAATGCTAGTTTGTATAAGCAGAATTTGCTTTCATTAAATTAATGAAAATAATAAAACCAAAAGCTATATGCCTGTAGTAAAAGAAGTTTTTCAGGTATGTTTCATTGCTTATTGGATATCATTTAACAATGAATTATAAACTCTATTTATAATTGAACAGCACATAGACAGTATCATTGAACTATATTGCATAAGCAGGGCACATTCCATAAACTGGATCTCTTTTAAACTGCACTCATTCATATTGTGAATGTGCCACTTGCCTTTTCAACTCAGAAGAGTGATATCTCCAGTCAAACAGCGAGTATTGTAGGACTGTTTGAATGTTACCCTTGCATAAGAAATCCTGTTTACACAGTAATTCCATGGATCTAGGCATGCAACTTGATTCTGTGTTGAAAGCCATTTGAAAACAAAACTATTTTGGATTTGAAAGTAATGTGACTACCTGGTGTCATTCCAGGTCACTAATAATATTTTAACTATCAAGATTTGCCATTAATGCTTTTGTTGTTCGTCAAGAGGGCCCAGACTGAAATTGGAGCCTTTTGTGTAGGTGTTACGTACTGTCATATATATATATATTTATATGTATCTCCTCTCTGTGAGCACTGGGGATGACCTTTTGCCTTAGGATTAAATTCAGTTTGCGTGGAAATTTATGGCAATTTAGGTACTACCAAAGTCTTATATTGCTCTACAAACAAGACTTACCTGGGGTATGCAGGTCCAGATCTATGTGCTGTATCTCCTCACAGCCATCCTTTCGCAGCTAAACAGCAAATTTCAGAAAAGGCAAAGGATTTCTATAAGCAGGCATCCAGTCGATGGAAAGATTCAATTAGGTAGCTGATAAGCCATATCTGAGGTATGATTTCTGCTTGGATCAAAGGAGGGGGGGAAAAAACCCCTTTTGGTCAGAAATGGAGGATCCAATCTTTTGCCTTTGGCCCATTTGCACAGTTATTATCTATTCTAATTTGGACTGGCTGAGCCTTTACTCAAATGTGACCTGTATTATAGGATGTGACGTTACAGTAACGGTTATGACAGCTCTGCATCGTGGTAGGACTATCTCACACTGAGAGAGCAGCAGAAGGTGGATCAGAGTGGCTTTAGGCATAACATAAACATGTGCTTTTGAAATAAAGTAACTAATAAATTAATCTTTAAAAGTCTACAAATTGGTGTGTCTTAATAACTGAAATACCCAGGAGCAGACAAACGCTGATTCTAGCTTATAGACCAATATCCTCTCTTATTAGAGGCCAATAATTTTTCTGGAGAGAGAAGTACCCTGCAGAAGAGAGTAGTTTAGTTAATATGAATGGACAAAATCCTAATTTATGTGGGGAGTTAAACTAATATCCAGAACTTTAGGTTCATGGAAAATTCATTCCCATGTTAAGCTAACGCAAAACGTTTTCTTAAGAAAACATAACTGACTGCTTTTAAAATGTCTACCATAATATTAGAGGAAATAGAAGGATTTCTTCAAAATATTATTCCAGGGAGGAAAATGAGATGTTAAAATTACAAGACATTCTTAGTTCTAGAAAAATTATACATTAAGTAGCCATGAGGACACTTTACCAGTGTAATAGTCGAAGTGGCAAGAGTTGGAAACAGCTTCACAGTAATTATTAGCATAGTGATGGAAAGCGTTCACTACTTTTAAAGTTTTCCGTGTCGTGGAAAACATTGCATGATGTAATTGCCTGTGAAAGCGGACTATGAACTTGGCAGTCTCCTCTAATCCAAATGTAATTTTTTCTTTCTTTTGACATTTGATCCTTGATTTTAAGTGGAAGCTATTTTTTAGCAAAGGTGCCATATGTCACTCCACCTTATTGTGAACTAAGCAAAGGCAAAGGGAGCAGAGTATTATCCATCACCTCAGCTTGTGTTAGACAATGTGCAAATGACCCCTATTTTATCCCTTAGCTGTGTTTTGTCCGAGTGTCTGTAAGAATAGATGAACAAGGTTGCTATAAATAAACTTAATTTAATGGTATAGTCAACTGCTGATTAATGGTAATCCTCCTCACCTGCATTCAGATAAACAGAATACATCTTATTAGTTGTGATTGTTTCAGATTTTATACACTTTGATTAGAAGGTCTAGTTTCTTTCTTGGGTAGGAATTATTTTACCATACATGCTGGTCAGAAATCAGCCTAAGACTGCCTCACTATTATTTTGATAAAATCTGCCAACTTCAGTTGCATTTGATGTGATGTCACAGTAGCCATGTCCATTACTAATCCTTGGGTAGATCTAGTCTCTTGACCTAAATGCCTCTTGAAAAGCAATTAGGATTGGTTATTCTCCTCCAAGGACTGGTGGAATCCCAAAAGTTTATCATACATGCTTTAGTTGCTGTGCATCCACTAATAAAGAGCGTGATGCCTTTCTTAAAGGAGACAGAATGTTGGCAACATTTTTGATATTAAAGAGTCCTGTAGCCCCATATGCTGAAAATAATGTATTTCCTCTCTTGGGACAGAATAATTTCTGGCAAGATACTGGAATTTTAGCCCTGAAAGAACAAGGCCTATAGAGATGCTTAATGAAAGGTGCAGTATTTTTTTTCTTTTATTAACTGAGAGCAATCACCTGTGTAGGATTCAGATTAAAAATATATAGGTTTTTTGTTTGGTTGGTTGGGGTTTTTTGTCTTTTTTTTTTTTTTTTTTTTTTTGTGTAAGAGGGAAGTATTTTCAGTGAATCAAATAAAGACAAAGACAATCAAAATACAGGGCTGAGTGAAAGGAAGGGACTTCTAGTCCCCATCTTAGTTGTTTTGTCTAATCTAGGAAATGATATCTAAATAGTCATTGCTGTGGATTCACAATTCATATAACAGTACTAGTAGTTTACCTGAAAAGGGTGCATGTTTTCATTTAAACATAACAAAACTATTGGTATTTTAGAAGGAATAAAATCTAAACCCAAAAAATATAGAGTCCTTGCATCATGTATTTATTGTTCTAACATACAGCAATTTTATCATACAGATTGTCTTGTTTTAATCAGTGAAAAATACATTATTTCTATGGGACAGCTTTTATTCTTGACTTTATTCCTACTGAAAAAGTGTTGTTTCCATATATTATGTATCCTGAAGCTCCTTCTTCTATTTACATATATGTTTACATGTCACTGCTGGTATCAGAAGCTATACCAAATAGACAAAGTTGAAATTTTTTTAAAGTTACATACTCTGTAGATCTCATTAGAGTATTTATGGCAAGATAGTTTAAGCTGGACTTTACCTTATTTGTATTTAATTTCTTTGTATTTATTTTTTACTGGCTTTTGAAGAATAAGGGTGTGATGGCAGAAATATTCACAGAAAGTGAATGTTGATGTTACATGGAGGAATATTTGTAGATTGTTTCAATTTGAAAAAGCTGGTGTTTTAGCTGCTAGAAATGTTCATTCAGTTGAGAAACAGGGAATTAGTGACATAATATTTATGCAATGTGTTACAAGTTTTGGATATTTTTGATCAATTCCCTAAGTAGAGAGTATTCGAATACAGAGTAAACATGAAAAACAATGTTACAGGTTCTGAAGAATCTGGAAATAAGAGAAAAAAACCCCAGTATCTTGCAAATTAGTCTTTCAACTCTCAAAGTAAAAGAAGTGGATCATGTCTCCAAAGACCATTTTATTTTGTAAATGTCTATGGATCACCAGGACTAACAAAAGAATTGATTGGAATATTCAGTCAGAACAAAGACTGAATATGAAGTCACCAGTGAGGTGCTGCAGTATAGCAGAATTGCTTGCTATTCTCCTGTTTCAGTCTTTGGTTGTCTTACTCTATTCAATGTTGCAGTGCAAAATTGTTTGGCAGTTTGGAAATAAACTGTATTGCAAAATTACTGGTTTCACATAAACCTTGCCCCAGAGGTGTTCTTTTCTAGAAAGCTGATTTTCCTTCATTTCCTTCATTTTCATGATGTATACTCAAGCTTTATATAAAGCATCTGAAGCACTGATAATGAGATGTTTCATAAGTACAGACTACAGTGATGACTATTTAAAAGAGAATTTGCTTTCTATCGTACTAGGCTTTAGTAAGCCTTTTGATCACTTTATCCAGCACTATCTTACCTGGTTTGGTGACAAAAATAGGTTTTCTTTACTAGTTCATCCAAATATACCCCTTCGTTCTATCCTTCTTTGTGCATTGCAAAAAACTGGAATAATGAAAGAACTTCTGCCTGTCAAGTACTATTCTTCTATTCTTTGTTCACAAAGCTACCAGTAGTGCCAGTGAGATTTACACCCTGTGATGGTGGGAAGCAAGAAGACTTTTTAATTATTTCAGTACTTAGCTCATCTGCCTTCAGCTATGTTAACTGAAGGAAGTGAAACTTCTGGGTGCATTTGTAAAAATTAAATAGATTGTTACTGAAACTTTTTTTCAAAACATTAATCTCATAGAAGTTGCATAAAAGTTGAAACCCTGTTACTTGAGTGTCTCATTAAAGTGTCAATAAGCCATCTGTGCACCTTTCCAAGTGTGAATGGCTCAGTGAACCCACTTTTGTCTTCTGAATAAAACAGTCTGGTCTCCCACTGTTGCCACCAAGTCATCCATTTTATTTTTCCACTCTTCTCTGTTGAGTCCATAAACCCTTATCAGTAGCTCCATCCTCTCCTGCACGTGGCACCCTCTAGGTCCATCTTTATGTTTCCCCTTGAGCCCTGAGGCTAAGTATAAACTAACTTGCTTTTCCCCACCAAATAAAAAGCATTAATGCCAGAAAAGTCACCCATCAATACCTGTTCCATGCTCACTTTCATTTAGTTTTCAGATACCTTGAAAAGATAGATTATACTCATCTGAAACAGGCTGGTAGGTGAAAAGGATGACATAGTTGCTCCTGCCTTGTCATCTTTTGGAGTATTATAGTAGTGGATCAGATGATATAAATCACACAGAGTTATGTACAATATACGGTGGTTTCTATTTTCTGCTTCCAAGCAGATAAACCAGAAGGTCTGTTTTATAAGCTCACTTTTATATGTAGTACCATGTGAGAGTAGCTGTTATAGAAGTTTGCAGTTTTAATTAACTATAACATAATAGCTTGAAAACATCTATTCTGTGAGCTATTGATTTTGTCTGAATTGAACAGCTTAGTTTTTTTACTTTACATGGATTTCTACAGCTCCACTGCTTAAATTTTCCATTTGCATGACAAGGTCAGGTACTTCTTTGTAAAATAACATCTTATAATATGCATGCAGCAAAAGGAAGCATCTCTTTCTCTTTAGTTTTTTACTGTTACATTATTAAAGTCTTTGTATGGAAGGATGCTTCCTGCTTAGGGGCAAAATTTATTTATTGTAAGCTGAACCATATTAGAAGTCCATTAAATGCTCATACTCTCACAATGCAATTTTGATGTGGCATACAGTCATCAGTTTCCAGTGACTTTAGATAACAGTAATGTAATTTGCTTCCCCAGTGAACCAACTGGAGAGAAGTCATTGTTTTAACATATAGGAGATATTTTACTGGAAGACCTACTGCCTACTTTGCACAGCTTCTTGCACATTTACTGTCCTTGCATAAACACAAAAGCCCACAAAAGATGATGAAAGTGGTTTCTGCTGATTAGACCCTTCTCCTAAGACACACTAAGCAATGAGCTGCATGGATCTGTGCTAGCTCTGTGCCGTACTGGTGTCAGAGCCTCTGCACTGTTCCCCTGCTCCAGAGAGAGGTGTTAAAATGACCCTGGACATAATCAAATGCATTTCAAGGGCTTCGTTATTCTGGTTTCAGCACCAGTGGGGCCACAAAGTGAGAGTATAGAGGAGGAGAAGGAAGATGCAGCATCCATGCGGTGGCAAGAGGAGGTCAGAAGCATAGTCAAGGTAATTGTAGCAGAAATCCTAAGACTCAAATAGACTCAGGAAGATTTGGTAGATGTCAGAGGAGGGGTCAGGGACAAGGCAGATGTGGATTCACCTGACAATTCTTTGAGTTGAGACTTGGCTATCAAAATTGAGAGAATCCCTGAACTAGGAAATGTAGAAGTGCAATTAAGATAAATCATGTACAGGCTAACCTGCTCTTTTCAATTTCTCCAGATACAAAATGGTGACAGTAATTTTTTACTGATGTGTAAGCACACTGAAAAGCGTAAATCAAATGTTTGTATGCTTTTTTTTTTTTTTTTTCTGATGTAGAAACAGAACTGAATACTGATATTTATTTTTTTTAAACAAAATTTGGAGCTAGTTCAGAATCTGGGCATCTCAGTTGTCTCATTAAGATGCTTGTATATAAAACCAGATATGCCACCTCAGTGTTTGGAAGTCCTCTCCCTGCTGCATTGCTTAAAGTATTCCTTGAGATTTCCTTTAAATTATGCAGTGGCAACAGAATTGTAGAGCACTGATAATTATGAAGAGAATCAGCTATAAAAGGATTGCTCTAAAATGCATATTACAGAATATATTTCTGTGCATCTGTGTGTGCCAGAACCTTCACCGGAGAGAAACAAAAATTAATCCATATTTGCACTGAAGAAATTTCAGATCAAAGTAGTTTGAATTTATTGGGATTTACCCACCTCAGCCAAATCAGAGACCTCCACGGGAGTTACACCCATATTCTTGTGTGGTCCTTATGAGGAGAAAGCCTGGATAATGGGTAGCCACAGAAAAGCAAAAATAGTGTGTGAGGGGAGCTGCGAGAAAGCAGCTGCACTCAGAGCTTCTGAAAATTGATTTCAGTGAGGAGCTCACATTCAGAGTCCAGTCCTCCAGATGATATTTTTCTTAGCCTGACACATGGATGAACCTTAGAAGTTCTTAGGGTAATTTGCAATGTTGAAACACATATTCTTATAGAAAAAAAACAGACTGTGAGAAAACGCATATAATGCAATATTCATGGTAAATTATTGTAGCAGTTCAAGATAGCCTGTAGAGTTTTTTCTTGTTTAGTTTTAATGATGGTATTACACAGTGAAGCTAAAATGCTCAAGAAAGTACAAAAGAAGAGGCAGCATCAGTGCAGTGGCAAGGGAAGGGCAGAATCATAATAAAGAAAATTTTAACAGAAATCCTTGGTCTTGGGTAACTCAGAAAGGATTGGTAGATGACAGAGAAAGGCACCAGGACTAAGTGGACCTGGATTCACTGAATCATTGAACACTGTCGGGTTTTTTTCAGCCTTTTATCTGAGCTGACAGAGATACTGTAGGGCTTTGGGGCTTTGTTGGTTTTATGGTTTTGTTGTTATTGT
>NW_020955399.1:448116-449449 GCF_003031625.1 Empidonax traillii | reverse complement strand
AGAATCATAATAAAGAAAATTTTAACAGAAATCCTTGGTCTTGGGTAACTCAGAAAGGATTGGTAGATGACAGAGAAAGGCACCAGGACTAAGTGGACCTGGATTCACTGAATCATTGAACACTGTCGGGTTTTTTTCAGCCTTTTATCTGAGCTGACAGAGATACTGTAGGGCTTTGGGGCTTTGTTGTTTCTATGGTTTTGTTGTTATTGTTTGTTTGTTTGTTTTTTCTGAATCACTTTCTTGCTACTTCTCACTCCTATTTTTAGCAAAGCTCTGAACCAGGGAGATAAAGCTAATCAACACACAAAAGTAGAATCAACACACTCTAAGTAGAATCCAAGCGGTAATATAAATTTGTTTAATTCTTTTTTTCCCTTTTGCATATACTCAGTAACTAGTAATATAATTTAATAATAATATTGAGAAGTAAAGGAAGAGCATATCAACACACACAGTGATGCAGAGTGTCACGCTATTCAACAAAGTGTGGTCAGTCTGTATAACTTTAATACTCTTAAAGATTTCTAAACCAGACAATATGTTGGAAACAGTGTTTCTTCTGAATTCCCCAGTGGTGGTCTTCTGTTCATTTAAGGACTAACTTAAGGATATTCTATTGAACCTTTCCAAGGAGCTGATATGAGCTTACTGCTTGCTGTCAGTTGTGGTGCTGCATCATTCACAATGAACTGTGCACTCCTAGCTATCCTCCTTATCATTGCTTAGCCAAACAGCATGGGATTCTGGAAGTGAGAAACAAGGAAAATGTGAAAAGAAAGAACAGCAACGACAAAAAAAAATCATGTCTAGACATGTGCAACCTCAGTGTTAAGGTTTTCTAGGAGAATGAAATCATCTCTTTGAATGAATGTGTGTGTGTGTATGTGTGTGTGTATGCCATGGAGCAAGAGTTCTAGCTCTGTAGTAAAGCTTGAACTGTGCTGTTTTTGGAGATCAAGGTTTCTTGGTTATATGTGAAGAACAGTTTGTATTACTGTGTAAAACATCTGCAAACTTCACCTTCTCTTTGAATAATTGATGATTTTACACAGAAGGCTATTCATTAGATTTGCATTTCTTTTTAAAGTAGTTTCTTGAAGAATCCTAACATATTTTGACAGGGGTTTTATTATTCCAGTTGATTTCAATAGAAACATTCAGGTACCTCGAATTTTCTAAATAGCCTGAAGTTTTTCCCTAATTGTTGTCTATTTTTGCTGTTTTTTCTAACTGACGTTACATTATGCAATAAAAGAGATAACAATCTTTTGTTTTCCACAGTTTCCTTTTTTTTTTTTTTTTTTTTTTTTTTTTTTTTTTTTTTTTTTTT